>NC_064920.1:744373406-744653406 GCF_023897955.1 Schistocerca gregaria | reverse complement strand
TGCATACTACTAAAAATACTGTAAATGCACGTCCTGGCAAATAAATAATGCTGGGAGTAAGATTAACACTGTGTGGGATATTGTCGAACAGGAGACAGGATAGCTAGTTAGTGTACAGGATACCGTAACATTTTAACTAAATGACAATGCTGTGGCTGGTAATTTGCAAGTTGCGTGTACTTTTAACAATTACTTTCCATATGTAGATGCAAAAATACCATTAAATGATTCAGTTGAAGAAGCAACAGAATATATTAAAGTTTCATTCTGCGAAAGTTTAAGCAACTAGAAGCATTATCAATGTCGTGCAGTGAAAGAAATAGAATTCTAAAAAATCTAAGAAAACGAAAGCTCATGTGGAGTTTGTTGGAATTTCAAACAGGATTTCGAAAATTTGTACCAATTTAGTATGGTCCTTAATAATACGTGTAATACGTCACTGGCACAGGGGACTTTGCCCAGTTTCCTTATTGACATCTCTTCCAAAATATTCGAAAAGTAATGTATTAGAGTAGTCTCACACTTAAGTAGAAACAATTTATTTAGAACCTCTCACAATGCATTCCAGAATGGATGCTCCACTGAGAATGCAGTTTGTACGATCATTTATCGAACTGTATAAGCCTAAATAATAAAACATCACTGGCTGGAATATTTTGTGATCTTTCCAAGGCGTTGAATGTGCAGATCATGTTGCTCTCATAGGAAAACTCGAGTTTTATGGAACTGATGGTTTTACACACAACTGGATTGAATCATACTTAACAAACGAAATGCTGAATAATTAATTTAAACAGTTCATGGAGGTATGTTCCGACTATGCAGCTAAATGAAAGTCAATTAGTTAATTGCCATAAGTGTTTCGCTTTTTTTAGTTGTGGGTGAAAAAACGTCGGAAATCGACCAGCTGAAGGCTGGGGACTAATAAACACATCTCCGGAGCAAACGTACGGGTTAACATCACTGGAAATCATGAATAACACTGAACGATAAATTCACCTCACCAAATTTGTGCTACAAAAGTTTATTCTAATCTAAAAGAAGAGAAAAAAATGACAAAATGTAGCGTAGTAACATAATTAACTACTACATAATACATGTATTAAATGTTGACAGGGTACCAGATTTCAGTGACTGCAGAGAGATCACATACGAAGTCCAATAGGGTTCAATTTTGGGTCTACTCCTACAGAAAATGGACTTACACTAAATTTTGTAAACCATAACATATTCAGTTCTGTACAACAAATAGTGTCTTACCAACAACGGATGTAGCACGTGAGTAGGAGTCAGCAAATAGGGTAGAATTCTCTAAATTTTTGGGTGTTCATATAAATGAAAACTTGGACTGAAAGAAGCGTTTTACAGAGATTTTCAAACAATTAATTTCAGCTACCTTTGCTCTTCGTATAATTGCTAATCTTGGGAACAAACATGTCAACCTCGCGATATAATTTGCATATTTCTAGTCAACAACGTCTTACGGAATAATTGTCTATGATAATTCACCTTGAAGGAAAGTATTGATTGCATAAAAGCGAGCCATGGACGTCATGCGGGTACCTCTTCAAGGACGGAGGTATTTAAACTGCGCAGTCACAATACATGTATTCGCAGGCGAAATTAGTCATAAATAAACCATCAAAATTAGAAAAGAAACAATGATGTCCACACCTACAACATAAGAGGGAAAAATGATCTCTTTTGCCCAATATCATAAAATCTCTGACACATAGCGAAACAAGAAAATTCTAAATCTAACTTAAAATCATTTCTCCTGGACAACTCCTCGTATTACACTGACGAATTTCTCTTTGAAAACTCTTAGCCAGTGGAAAAATTTGTTTTTAAATATACTTGCGTTAGAAGAATTAAAAAATTATATTTTCATTAACGTTAAAACAAATCATGCATTTATATCGCTTAAACTGACTCTTACCACATGATATCGACAAAAGAATCGTTCAAATGATATATGGAACATCTAACTAACTAATTAACAGTAGTGGGCATATTTGGTAAGTCCGTCTAATGTGTAACATGCAACTATATACTAGCAGAAAGTATTTGCGTGGTAATAAGATGCAAGTCGTCCCGTTTACTTATGCTGTAAAAGATCTTGTGGTGTTTTTTATTAAACTGCTAGAATGTTTTGGTCTCTGTTCTTAATATGCGGGTTTTTATTTTTGTTATCTAGCAACGAAGAACACAGTAAACAGAGCGCGCCATATGTGGACGGTGTATAATGTAGTGAGTGAAGCCGGTTGGGCATCTCGGTGTGTGTCGCAAGGGAGCGCGTCCCATATAGCTGTATTTGGCGGTGATGGCTGCCGACCTTGACACGCTTCGCCCCTGGCCGCAAACCGACCACCTGCCGCAGTCGCCGCAGCAATCACAACTCGCGCCGCTCGCTACCTGCCTTGTTTGTTTCCTTTACGCCGCTAGCACACACAGTCCCTTTTTCCTCAGAGTCCCTTTTGTTTGTCAACACATTCTGACAACTCATTTAAATGATTGCGCAGTGGAACTCTGGATTCTTTCAGAGAACGGAACGACATTGTGCAATCAGCAAATGATGTACTGAACGGAATTTCACAGTGATCCGTATCCGGTTCTCTGCATGGCGGCTAGGATTTGTAGTTTTTCCATTCTCTCGTAATACAAGTGGCAAAGTTTTGAATAGGGCAACTTTAGAATGATTGATAAGCTGGAGGTACATGTATCACATTGGAACAACCGAAATAAAATGTTCAAATGTACCTACGTACTGTATTTTAATTTTAAAAACTTACTTGTTACCGACTGTTGGTAAAAAAATTATGAGCCATATGTTTGTGACTATTACAGCGCCATCTATCACAAAGCGAAAAAAGTGGTTCAACTAAAACATTCATATTCCTTTACGTACTACACGAATATGTAATAAAAAATGGGGGTTCTTATTTTAAAAAACGCAGTTGACATCCGTTTAACCTATGGCAGCGCCATCTAGCGGGCCAACCTTAGCGCCATCTGGTTTCCCCCTTCAAGCTAGACGAGTTTCGTTCTTGGTCGTTTTTTCGTTTGACGCTTATTTCGTGAGATATTTGGGCTGGTCACGATCAATGGACCACTATATACTTATGGACCGTCTGACAGCAACTGAGTAAAACTGTCAGACGGTCCATAAGTAAAAATAATCAATATACCATAATATTACACGCAACTGAGGAAGACAGGACTACAAAAGTTATCTGAAAGTAACTTACGCTAAGAACAACACACACACCCATGCCCGAGGGATGACTCGAAACCTCCAGCGGGAGGGGCTGTTCAATCAGGACAGGCCGCCTCTAACCGCGCGGTCACCTCTGCATAAGAGTTACTCCGCCCAGCTCTCACAAACTCCTTGAAGACCGTTGAGCCTGCATAGTCAAATGACATTGACATCTTTCCCGAAGCCGATTAATGCCTTGTGGAGTCCCAATGTTTCCCAAAGTCAGGCGCATGAAAGCGATAATTTGGTGAAGAACGAGTAGAGTTATAAACACCCAGCATCAATTTTAAAAGTTGCTATCTCTTTTGTAATGCACATACTCCAAATGGAGGCATTGGGAGATAATACTGTACGGTGGTACAGTACTTGAAGAGCGATTGACTATTTTCTGAGAATTGGACTTTTTTTTAAGGAAGTTTTATCTAACGAAGTTAGCGCTTTTTCTGTAGTAACATCGTTGTTCGCTAAATGACAACCCAAACAAGATGTGAAACGAAGCTACAAAGTAACTGTATAATTTGTAAATTGCATTGGGAGCAGCGCTTGTGTTGTTGGAAGTGCCCTTTCCCGAAAGAACCGTTCAAGGCCGTACAATGTGATTGTCACTTTCCCATCTAGCAGTGCAGTGCAGCGTGCGGTGATTACCGTTGATTCTGTCGATATGTGTTTCTCCCTTTAGTTACAGGAGTTACTAACTTCCGTATTCTGTAATTTAATACATTTAGTGGAAAATATACTCCAGGTGTACCCGAGCACGGCGTTGCCACTCATTTAAACGGCTCTCTGCGAGAGGGCCGATATAAGATCGAAAACTGCACCTGCTACGTGTGGCATAGTTCGTAAAGTGAGTGGGGACTCGCATGTTTCCTGTTCAGTTTGCTGACAGACTATAACAACATCGACCTGCATTTTCGGGTACAACAAAATTCTTTGCAAGGCTGAAGCTTACGTTAAATACCCTTCCGACGTGTGGCCCATAAAATTGGAACCGAAAGACCACCTGCCCAAAGAGAGTGATTATCGCTGTACTATCGACAAGTGGGTTCCCTGAAAGCTGCGTAGTTGCTCTCGGATAGGTGGGCACCTGCAGCAGTCTGCATGCGGGCTGGGCTGTGACACCTGCTGGCCTGAGGACTGTGATTTCTACATCACATCACTGCGTTCTCCGCTGTGGATGTGATGTGTATCCGAAAAACAAACCATTGATTCCATTTCATGGTTCCACGTCTTTTCGTGTGGTGTATTTAGTAGTTCACTGCCCATTATAATATACCTGGAGTAAATGTGTTTTAGCTAAACTTGTTTAAAAATAACACCGGTAAGGGCACTAAGGACCTTCCTACAGCGCGCCCCGAACCAAACCACTAATTATCGTAGGAGTAACATATTACAAATATCGTAATTATATTGTTGTTTTGTTTGAATCATTGATGTGCCATTATTGCAAACTTCCGCGAATGTACTAATGATGGGAGATAGAATGAATCGCCAGCAGTCACCATTTTAAAAACATGTTGTCATCTCATCATCAGGTGTCAACAATAATCTGTTGCTAAAGTCCATTTTCCGAATTTGCTCCAACGACTGCCTGTTGACAGTCTTTTCTACACTTTGTTTACTGTCATAATTTTCTCTTGCTCTTATGAAGTTTCAAAAAACTGCTGTTGCTTTTCTTTATTGAAGTCGGTATTTGAAAGACGCCTAAAAGTGCATGTTCGAATATTGCTCACCGCAGGATGTAAACTTATCGGACATGGACGCGACTCCTTTTTTTCTAAAAGTAAGATATATCATCGTTTCCCGACTTGAGTGATTGTTCTTCTTTTTCTGAATCCTTCCTGACTTCAACCTCTATTTATTTATTTATTTATTTATTTTATTTTCACAGGTTTAACAAACAAACAAACAAAATGGTTCAAATGGCTCTGAGCACTATGGGACTTAACTGCTGAGGCCATCAGTCCCCTAGAACTTAGAACTACGTAAACCTAACTAACCTAAGGACATCACACACATCTATGCCCGAGGCAGGATTCGGATCTGCGATCGTAGCGGTCACACGGTTCCAAACTGAAGCGCTTAGAACCGCACGGCCACACCGGCCGGCTAATTGTAATCCGCCTACACTCCTGCTGCTACTACCGAAATTCAGCGTGCGTAAACTTATTACATTATTAGTATTGTGAACAAAAATTCTACTGACGAATACTCCATCGATTCATTAACGTGGACCCAGAGTGAAGGTTTCTGAATCATCGTCGCTTGCTAAACCCATACAAGAATTTTCTCACTGTGTCCGCACGAGCAACCTTCCACCGAGCCGTTGGACGATCTTATTAAATCCACTCTGCAACACTTAATGGCGAGGTAGCTGATGTAACAGTGAATGAAAGTGCGTGAGCATGTTGGCAGAAGTCTCACACCCGTGCACAGAAAGCTGGACGTCGCATCGAGGCCCGCGAGAGAGAAAGGCCACGGTGCGTACGTCACAGCACGTGACACTCCGTAATGCCTTCACAAAAGAAGACGAAGTAAATATTCCAGAATTCCCATCAATAACAGCTGCCAACATGAGTAACGTAGAAGTAAATATCCTAGGAGTAGTGAAGCAACTTAAATCACTTAATTAAAGCAAGACTTCTGGTCCAGACTCTATACTAACTAGCTTCCTTTCAGAGTATGCTTATGCATTAGCTCCATACTTAACAATCGTATACAACCGTTCGCTCAACGAAAGATCCGTACCCAAAGCCTGGAAAGTTGCACAGGTCGCACCAATATTCAAGAAATGTACTACGAGTAATCTACTTAATTAACGGCCCATATCATTAACGTCGATCAGCATTAGGATTCTGGAATATATATTGTGTTCGAGCATTATGAATAACCTCGAAGAAAACGGTCTATTGATACACAGACAACATGGGTTTAGAAAACATCGTTCTTGTGAAACACAGCTTGCTCTTTATTCACATGAAGTGTTGAGTGCTATTGACAAGGGGTTTCAGATCGATTCCGTATTTCTGGATTTCCGGAAGGCTTTTGATACTGTACCACACAAGCAGCTTATAGCGAAAGCCAACATGACATTTTCACTCTGCAGCGGAGTGTGCGCTGATATGAAACTTCCTGGCAGATCAAAACTGTGTGCTGGACCGAGACTCGAACTCGGGACCTCTGCCTTTCGCGGGCAAGTGCTCTACCAACTGAATGGAATGCGGTGAGGAGACATACTGCATTACGTCCACTTGCACCGATGACAATGCAGCACATGTCAACTTCCCTAGTAGAGGAATGGAACACTGCATCACGAGAGGACCTAACCAGCCTGGCAGCCAGCACGGGATCACGATGCAGAACAGGCGTTGCCGTTACGTGGTGTTCACACAACGTATTAAGAAATATGTCACTCCTTTTGTAATGTCTACGAGACCGTCATGAATAGCGGTGGCTGCAGTGTAATTATTGCCTCTGAATGAAAGTGCCAGTTCTGTTCGTCTCATTGCGTATTTTTTTTATTTAGCTTCTGATCATACTGTACCATTTTTTCCTATATATGGTTCAAGATTCTTCGAGCTAGGTTACTTGACAATGACACATCATGCGAAAGTTACTAACTTCCGTACGTTTTGCACACCAGTGTATTTTCGGAACCAAGAAAGTAACACACGAAGTGACTATAGAGGTTATGTCCAAGGAATCCAAACAACTCATTAGCCGTGTATCCCGCTATCGTATATCTTTGTGGTGTAAGATTTTTTAGATCCTAAATACATGTATAGAGAAGTAGAAACTAAACTCCTTCCCAACAGGCCATGAAGGCCCAACTCGTACTGACCGGCCGCCGTGCCATCGTGAGCTCACAGCGGACATGGAGGGGCATGTGGTCAGCACACCGCTCTTCCCGCCGTATCTAAGTTTCCGAGACCGGAGCCGCTGCTTCTCAATCAAGTAGCTCCTCAGTTTGTCTCACTAGGGCTGAGAGCACCCCGCTTGCCAACAGCGCTCGGCAGACCGGCTGGTCACCCATCCTCAAGTGCTAGCCCAGCCCGACAGAGCTTAACTTAGGTGATCGGACGGAAACCGGCGTTACCACCGCGGCAAGGCCGTTGGCATGAAGAAGTAGAAGAGAGATTTAATTCAACTTTGTTGTTCTTGGTGATGAAATTATAAATTTGTAAATAATCGTTTACATAAATATGTAATAGTACTTAGAAATTTCTGCATACACCTTTGGAAAAATAATGATGCCAATAATACCGCATTCCTTTTTTTTTATCGTGTCATTCAAGAAACAGTTTCTTACAAATGTTACATTTTCGTAACTAGTAATTTCGTTTCGTACCAATGTACAAATATATAGTTCTTAATGGGAACCAAACTCTTAAAAGTGCTCTTCCTGGACTTTGGTCCTTTTTTGTGGCACAGTTTCCCCTCTCCCATAGATATCTTAGACAACTTTGATGTCCAAATTGAAAATTAAAATTCTCTTACAATTTCGCCCATATTTAACTGAGGCACACGAACACACTAAGTTTCTGAGTTTTATTAACGGATAGTGAAATACTTGATTTGAATAAACATTCCACGTGTTCACTGTAGTTAGTTTGTGATACCGTCTTCCTGAGTAGTACGCGTCTAGAGCCCAGAGTAGAGGACTATTTTACGTTCGCAATATTCCATCCGAACGGAACTGATCATGCAGTTTTTAGCAGAGAACCGCATGTATTGTTGTTTGTTGTCGTCGTTTTCAGTTGTAAGATTAGTTTGATGCAACTCTCCCCGCTATCCTGTCCTTTATAAGCCTCTTTATTTCGGCCTACATGTACCAGGGAAACACTGTTACTCGTCGTCGTCCGCATCGCAATACGGAAGCCGTTAAAGTCGTCCCGAAGACGCCTGCAGATAGCGTCTCATTTGCCGCACCACTCTCTTCGATTTCCGGCATTTGTGACTACTGTAGGAACTCCTGCCTTGTTCCAGGATGAAGTTTCTCTTTATACCAACCCCAAATGACGGGCCTGACGTTTCCGATCTATGAGCCATATTAGTGGCCTGGTAAGAGGCTGTGGCAAGGGGCCAATCGGGCCAAGGTTTCTTAATGGTATGTTATATATGTCCGTCACTCCTGTTTCCTCTCTTGTGAGACGCACATTCTGGCCTCCCAAGGAAGAGGTCGCGATGGCGGGTTTAATTTCCTGTATGTTCATAAACAGGAATTTTGTATTGCTGGTTGTGAAGTTTTAACTGCTGATGGAATTAAATATGTTGATGTAGATGAGTTGATTAGTTTTATTCATAGGGAAGTCGTGAATGACGACTTGCATCTTGATATCATGCATTTTTTTCAGTTCATCAATTCTCATCCTATGTTCCCATTTTTCATGTAATAAATACTTTACATTAATTTCACATATAGGAAGTAAAAAGCGATTTTTGGTACAGGAGTGCATTGATATAAAAGTAATCGCTCACAGTCAGGTGGGAAGTGATTTAAATTCTTCGTTATTCATTGTTCGATGGTTAATTCGCTTCTGTAGTAAATGAAAAATCGCTCCAACTATGTCTTAAGAGTGCCGCTGGACGACATGTAAAGGAATTTTTAATGGGCGCTAGGAAACAAATACCGTTGACATCGCCAAAAATGTCTCTGTCTTCAGTTGAAAGTAATTCTGTTCTATTAATTTCGAAAGAAGCTATGAATGATGCATCATTAGGCGAGTTAGAAAAACATGCAGCAGCAGCAACTGCCAAACTAACGGGTTTTGTGTTTCGACCTCATATTAATTTATTCGCACCTCCATATTTTAGTTCTGTAATACATTGTCGTTATCTGATCGTAGAAATGAGCAAAATATGGCTTGCATATTCTTGAGGGCTTAAATCGAATGATTTTTATGCTCAGTTTGCCGTGTTCTCCTATTAATTGTGTCATCGTTTGTTTCCATCAAAAAGCCTGTGCCATTCGATTATCATATTTAGAAAGAAAAGTAGACTACATTTAACTGAAGTAGGAGATCGGTTGGATATCGACGAAGCAGAGTACGTAAATGAATGGAAATGAGCGATTCCGTTTGGCTGTTACTGTGTTTAGCAGTAAAAGCTATTTTAAAGGGGAACGCGTAGCGCCAAAGCTCCAACGCAGCTGCATGTCTTTTGGTAATGGTGTTCACGCAATTGACACACCGTTTCTGCCCCACTGGATGACCTAAGGTTCGTGTTTGGTGTAGTTCTTGTCAGTACCGTCCAAACACCTTAGTCTCTCATCACAGTGTGGGTCCGGCCTGTGTGGCCGTGCGGTTCTAGGCGCTGCAGTCTGGAACCGCGTGACAGTTACGGTCGCAGGTTCGAATCCTGCCTCGGGCATGGATGTGTATCATGTACTTAGGTTAGTTAGGTTTAAGTAGTTCTAAGTTCTAGGGGACTGATGACACATCCCATAGTGCTCAGAGCCATTTGAATCCTTTAGCCACAATGTGGGACTAGCACTCCTGGAAGATGTGACACAGTGAAGAGCTATTCACACTTGCAACTGTGCATAAAGTGAATACGTTATTTACTCTTAAATATTACGTGTTGCCTTTCAGATTTTTAAGGCGAAACTGTGTCCAGAGAAAATAAATGTTCATGAAATTTGAATGAACGTAAGCGAAGTTAAGGAGTTTACTAATGGAAACAGTAAACAGTAGTCTGTTGTGAAGTAATTTTCCAAAAAAAAAAAAAAAACATAAAATAAAGCTCCGCAGCCATTGACAGTTTGAATAAAGTCGCATACAATCGACATATCGGCTGTCTTTGCAGCGGTCCTCTTTAGGATCGCTTAATTGCTGTTAAGTCAGTCTGAAGAGGACCGCTGTAAATACTGTCGTATCTTCGGTTGCATAGTTGTTTTAGAGTATCATAATTATGCTGCCTAACGCAGAAAACGATGTTATTGAGAACACAGTAAAGTTTCCGTAACATCATAACTGTACGTCGTAAAACGTAGCAACGCGTAAGGATTGTATCTTGGTGTAAGCTAAATTTCTGCCGTCTCAGTAGTAGTTGTGCAACTGCTATCCGCCATCTGCGTCACAGCTACCAGCTTCCCGCGCCCACACTGCGAGCACCGTTGAGTCAGTGGCCGGTAGCCTTCAGCGGTACCTAAATTTAAATGCGGAAGAACCTTGCTTGTCGCCGATCAGCTGCCAGTAGAGATGCTTTTCTTTGTGATAATTGCGGTCTCTAAGTGGGCGATGCCTGCTGCCGCAACAGCACCAAACGCCTCTGTGAATTTCATTGCTCCACATTATACATTTTACGGAAATAATTCTGTGTATCCGCCTGCACAAGGTTGAAGAAGAAGAAGAAGAAGAAGAAGGAGGAGGAGGAGGAGGAGGAGGAGGAGGAGGAGGCGGAGGAGGAGAAGGAGAAAGAAAAGGCACAAGTTGTTTATAGAGTGCTGTTGCAGTCTGAACTTCAACGATTCATTTCTAGCAGTTCGATTTCATAAGAATGTCTTCTGGAGATATCTGGCAAATCATTGTGTGAGCTGTAGTCACTGTAATTCAATGATTGTATGGTTCTTGTATCTGTATTAAGTCAATGTTGTTTTTCGTCTGTTGTGACATTTGCATTGTACCTTTTCACTGTCTCCGTTTTCTGTTCACTTCGGAATGTTGTTGTTGTTCTTGTTGTTGTCTTCAGTCCTGAGACTGGTTTGATGCAGCTCTCCGTGCTACTCTATCCTGTGCAAGCTTCTTCATCTCCCACTATCTACTGCAACCTACATCCTTCTGAATCTGCTTAGTGTGTTCATCTCTTGGTCTCCCTCTACGATTTTTACCCTCCACGCTGCCCCCCAATAGTAAATTGGTGATCCCTTGATGCCTCAGAACATGTCCTACCAACCGGTCCCTTCTTCTGGTCAAGTTGTGCCACAAACTTCTGTTCTCCCCAATCCTATTCAATACTTCCTCATTAGTTATGTGATCTACCCATCTAATCTTCAGCATTCTTCTGTAGCACCACATTTCGAAAGCTTCTATTCTCTTCTTGTCCAAACTATTTATCGTCCATATTTCACTTCCATACGTGGCTACACTCCACACAAATACTTTCAGAAATGACTTCCTGACACTTAAATCTATACTCGATGTTATCAAATTTCTCTTCTTCAGAAACGCTTTCCTTGCCATTGCCAGTCTGCATCCTCTCTACTTCGACCATCATCAGTTATTTTGCTCCCCAAATAGCAAAACTCTTTTATTACTTTAAGTGTCTCATTTCCTAATCTAATTCCCTCAGCATCACAAGACTTAATTTGACTACATTCCATTATCCTCGTTTTGCTTTTGTTGATGTTCATCTTATATCCTCGTTTCATGACACTGTCCATTCCGTTCAACTGCTCTTCCAAGTCCTTTGCTGTCTCTGACAGAATTACGATGTCATCGGCGAACCTCAAAGTTTTTCTTTCTTCTCCATGGATTTTAATACCTACTCCGAATTTTTCTTTTGTTTCCTTTAGTGTTGCTCAATATACAGATTGAATAACAACGGCGAGAGGCTACAACCCTGTCTTACTCCCTTCCCAACCACTGCTTCCCTTTCATGACCCTCGACTCTTATAACTGCCATCTGGTTTCTGTACAAATGGTAAATAGCCTTTCGCTCCCTGTATTTTACCCCTGCCACCTTTAGAATTTGAACGAGAGTATTCCAGTCAACATTGTCAAAAGCTTTCTCTAAGTCTACAAATGCTAGAAACGTAGGTTTGCCTTTCCTTAATCTTTCTTCTAAGATAAGTCGTAAGGTCAGTATTGCCTCGCGTGTTCCAACATTTCGACGGAATCCAAACTGATCCTCCCCGAGGTCTGCATCTACCAGTTTTTCCATTCGTCTGTAAAGAATTCGCGTTAGTATTTTGCAGCCGTGGCTTATTAAACTGATAGTTCGGTAATTTTCACATCTGTCAGCACCTGCTTTCTTTGGGATTGGAATTATTATATTCTTCTTGAAGTCTGAGGGTATTTCGCTTGTCTCATACATCTTGCTCACCAGCTGATAAGAGTTTTGTCAGGACTGGTTGTCCCAAGGCCGTCAGTAGTTCTAATGGAATGTTGTCTACTCCGGGGGCCTTGTTTCGACTCAGGTCTTTCAGTGCTCTGTCAAACTCTTCACGCAGTATCGTATCTCCCATTTCGTCTTCATCTACATCCTCTTCCATTTCCATAATATTGTCCTCAAGTACATCGCCCTTGTATAAACCTTCTATATACTCCTTCCACCTTTCTGCCTTCCCTTCTTTGCTTAGAACTGGGCTGCCATCTGAGCTCTTGATATTCATACACGTGGTTCTCTTCTCTCCAAAGGTCTCTTTAATTTTCCTGTAGGCAGTATCTATCTTACCCCTAGTGAGATAAGCCTCTACATCCTTACATTTGTCCTCTAGGCATCCCTACTTAGCCATTTTGCACTTCCTGTCGATTTTATTTCATCGCGAGGATGTGTCAGAGGTAGCCACTCCAGTTGATATTCTCCCACAGTTCGGAGTGTAAGCGGTGGAAAGTGTAGTGTGGGAAACGCGAGCCGGGCGCCAATAGGTGCCGGCTGAGATGGCACGATACGGGTGCTCCGCTGCTGTGACCTTTCGCGCGGCGGCGCGGCCGGGCTTACGAAAACTGGCGGGAAACGGAGCGCGGATCGCGGCTGGCTGCTGGCGTAATCAAGGCGCCTGGCATTTGATCGGACTGTCGTCACGCTGGCTCATTGTGGGGCGCTCGCGCTGCCGATAACGCCCGTGCCGCTTCTTGTGCACTCGACCTGGATTCCGCAGTAGCTGCAACTCTCTTCCGTGCTGCACACCTTCCTAACAATAAGTGTTTCCCCAGTTCGGCGACGCCGTCCGGTATTGATCAAGTTGTTTCTACGCCGACAATTATGTAAGCTGCTGGTAGCGCGTGAGCTACTCAGTGAGCCCATCTAGCTTCCTGTCCCGTTTCTCTCGTAATGCTATTACTATAATCGTCTCAATGCTTAGACGAATTTCCTTTGAACCATTTAAACTTTTGCATTATCGATGCACATTTTTTTATCCATAATGTCACTCGGAAGAATTTCCTCGAGTGATGAAATATTTGTTCTTCGTGATAAAATAGTAGCTTGTGGTTTACCTTTGCAAATTCGGTCCACTGTCATTACTCCTGATTGTAACGTCGAAAGGCTCAACACCCTTACGTTCTTAGCTGCAAGACGGATCGAAGGCTAAAAAGAGCGACTCGCCTTTATAATGGTTGGTCTAGCTACACCAGACAATATTCTTCCTATCTCCTTTACTTTTTCAACTTCTTTGTTTTCTTAGTAGTGTACATTTTGTATTTATTTGTGCCTTAGGCATTCCTGCCGAAACTACAATCGTTAACGAAACGGCTATTTTTCCTTTCGTATCTCGTAGACACAAAACTCTCGACGTTCCTGTAAGGTGCTTTCGTTTCTTTTTGATTACTTAGCAGAGATATACTGACACATCCTGTAACTTACTGGGAAAAAAAAAACCGCACACAGCGAAGGTGAGCAGGTATCCATCTATCTGCGTAAATCCAACTTCGATTGGCAGTTGACTTCGTTAGGAATAGCCGCAATATCAACAGTTAAACAATTTGTTATTTGTTTCTATCTTTTCGTTTTAATGTCTTGCGGTGTTTCTTTTATTCGCAATTTTTAGTACTTAATAATCGTTATACATTTTTCCGTAGCGGTATATGTAAAAGTCTCATTACTTGTTGTGTAGCTGACATTTATTCTTTTTTGTTTTATTCATGCGTCCACTTCAGCTCCCTTCTCCTGTTTCTTCAAAACATTATATGTACAACGTAGCTTCCTGAGCAAAAAACCTTACGGTCTTACCCCTAATTTGATAATCTACGGCCATACTATTTTGTTTAATGGCTATAAGAGAACAAGAATATAAGCGTATACAACACATGTGCGTAGGAATTGTTAACTCGTAGATTATTAACATTTGTTTTGAAGCCGAATGTGTATATGCTCTTTTAGCTCGCCCACCTTGAAACAGTCGCAGTAGTACAGTGCAAATCATCACAATAAACATAATTTTTAGCGTCTCGCCAAACTGACTTATCTTTATTTGATGTCTCTCGTGAAAAGTTACGAGGGCCATTCAGAAAGTAAGTTCCGATCGCTTGCAAAACGGAAACCACTGTGAAAATCCGACGAAGCTTTACACAGATGCGTTGGACAATGTATTTAGTACGCCCGTCGATCGCGTTACGTCGCTCTTTTAATTCTGAGTGCACAGTGAGCACATAAAGATACCAAGAAAATATTACCTCGCGCCAAATATGAATTCTTGGCGAAAAATTTCGCCTAAAGCTATGTAGTCCACATAGTGTAACTGTGGTGCGTTTCCTTCTTCAAGACAATTCTCAGCCGCATTCTGCAGGGGTAATGAATATGCTCCTGCAGCGTTTTCGATGGGACGTGTCTGTTCACCCACAATATAGCCCTTAAATGGATCCCTTTGAGTTTCATCTCTGCTCACATGAACAGCTGGCTATGAAAACAACAATTTTGGCACGGACAACGAGCTGTGGTTCAATTGGTTCAAATGGCTCTGAGCACTATGGGACTCAACTTCTGAAGTCATTAGTCTCCTAGAATTTAGAACTAGTTAAACCTAACTAAGCTAAGGACATCACGAACATCCATGCCCGAGGCAGGATTCGAACCTGCGACCGTAGTGGTCTTGCGGTTCCAGACTGCAGCGCCTTTAACCGCACGGCCACAACGAGCTGTGGACCAGCGTAGAGAATTGTCGGAAAGCACTGGCAGCTACCTTCTATAAAGAAAGTATTTGGAAGTTGGTACAACGCTACGACAAGTGCAAAAGTCGGAGCGGCGACTGTGTTCATAAGTAGCCGGAAGTTGTAGGTAACTGTTGTTTTCACAGTGGTTTCCATTTCGCAGCCGATCGGAAGTTACTTTCCGAATACCCCTTGTATTCTGTAAGTTAACCGTCAAAACAAAACAAAACAAAAATGGCCGAAAGACTCATGGATACTAGTCGATTGCTCTTAGCGGTTGCTATGTTTAACAGGACGCTTTTAGCTCATATACGAAAACAACTCAGAAGATTCTGTGAATAATGGTTTCCTACTTTCTCGACGGTCACGTCATAGGCCAAGAGATTTCATTCGAGTCTTTGTTTCGGACGTTTAGTAGGCAGCGAATGCAGAGTGACGCAATGCGTTTGTTTGTTGTCAGTGTGCGAGCGACGAAAGCGAGAGCGCGTAGCCGGTGGAGGGAGATGGTAAAGTAGCCCAAGAGCAGTGGGTTAGTGGCGAAGTGGGTCGCGCTGCTGGCGTAGCGTGCCGCAGGGCGGCCTACACCACAGGCGTCGCCAGGGACGCCGCTTACATAAATGTCATGCTCTGTGCTTGCGAGAGGAAAGGGCGGGGTGAAGATGCAGGGGGGGGGGGGGGGACTCGGTAATCATTATTCAGTGATGTGTTTCTCTTAATTTCTGTTTAGAAAATAGGTATAATTCACCTAGGATATATTTCGAAAACTGTATTTCCGTTTTATTATACATTTCGGCCAGAGGACTCACAAATATTTATAATTATCGGTTTGAACCTATTACCAAGTCATTACCAGGTGATTCGAATACGTTACATAGTGACGCGTCAACTGAGCGCCTGCTCACGCCCCTTAACTTCGCGAGCACGATGCTATTCAAATCATCAGACGTCATGGTAATAAGTCTAAACAGGTAATGATAACGTTTGTGCGACCTGAGGCTGAAATACACAATAACAAAACTTCACTAGGCGGGCACTGTGTTTCTATAGCACAATATAGCTGGTTTGTATAACTTCGGGAACTCCTTTTGTATAATAAATAGAACATGTTCTGAACTTCCTAACAAGCACCAGGCCGATACTCGCCTTCGTAGTGACGTTGAGATTAGTATACCTTGAGGCTGCTACTTGTTAACGAGGTGTTACGACCTTTAATATTTTTACAGCGATTCAAATGGTATCCTAAATATGGTACTTAAATTATAGGACTTCCTAGAAACGTGTGTGCCAGCTTATTGAAGCGCTAATGTTACACCTAAGTAACATTCACTGAATGGCATCTACAAGCTTTTAAGTTTCTCAGTCTTTTCGTATGTAGATTATGAGTAGTTACTAATGACAGAAGCTAAATCACGATATTAATCGTTCCCTTCTTCCAGAACGATCCATCAGGAAGAAAGAGACAGAGAGAAGGCGCGCTGTTCGTGGCGCATGGTGGGGATATCCAGTATTGCCAACTCTATCCCTCCAAGGTCGCAGCTTCTAGGCGCTTGCTAAATGCTACTCGCTATGTTTTAATGTGTTGACACGCTCTTGTAGCGGTGTCGTTTCTATTGGAATACTGAACTGGGCGCATAAATGTGCGCAGTTGATGTTTTAAACTCGTGATCTGTTGAAACTGTGTCCTATATTACAAAAGCAAGCTCTTCCCTATGTCAGCAGTTGATTGTTGAGCTGTGCGAGGTATTTGCGCAATAGCTGTTGTCTTTGTTCAGGCATTCGTAAATGGCAGAATAATGTAAATCTATAGTTTGGAAACGCAACGGTATTGAAGTTGACTTGAAGACAGATCCACCTAAGATTGCAAATAAATTCAATATATGCGTGTAGCGCTTACACAGGAAGAACAAGTGCACGAGGTAAAGAGTTTATTTCTACATACAGAAAACTCTTTCATTAGATATTCATATGTATGATAAAATAATTAATGACATTTATTAATGAGCTTTTTGTTTTGCAGTGACACGTTTTGCTTTACTGTTATTGGATTTAAGAAGAAATTTGTTGAGACTGAACATAAAAATTGCTCCATCAGTCCTTATTAGCATCGAATTCTCAATTGTTTGTTTCTTTACTTGACGATTTTTTGCAATTAGAACTGACTGGTTACATAACCTTTCGTGCACACAGTTCCCCCGAAGGTTATGTTGCTTCCTCCAACATTACATGTGCATAACTCCGTCTAACGGTTGTTTCCTAACTTCTTTACGTTTTTCCTTTTTACACACACAACGAAGTACGATAATACAAATGTCTACTTAATGATCACCTGTCATCACTGAGCGATATTGATATTAGTAATACATTTTATTTTGGGAAAATTGAGGACTTTGTAGTGGCTGGTTTTGAAATCATGTTGGGTTATGAATGATTGGCTTCTTATGAGGGTGTCAAGATCCATTTTTAAAACCAGCAAATCTTCCTCCGAAAATGGTTTACAGATTTGTTTAAGTTTTTAAATGCATTATATTCATGGTGAACACTAATTACTCATACGGCTATAACGACTGTGCTTATGCTTAATTGCATAGATCTCTTAATGGAAATAGCGACTTATTCTGTGTTACCAACCGCTGCAAAATTAATGAAGCAAGTACTGAGACTAAAACTTAAGTTACTACTTCTGATTTTATTACTTTAGATTTTAATGAATCCAATACTGAAACTGCAGTCCGAAATCTCCGCCTCCAGTATTGACACTGTTATTAAAAATTATTTCGTAGAATATTATATACAAAGCGGTTATTTTGATCGAATGGATAATTTTAAACAGCAAATAAACCCACCATCGACACAATTCATTACACGTTATTCCATGTTGCGCCGTGCCTTCATTTGCATGTGCAGATTGAATGTGAGCTCTTTTTAGCCATTGTAAAATAGCAGTCATGTTTTGACTGCATCTGGAAGAAAGTCAAGATTAGAACATGATCAAATTTGATTAACATCGAGATGGGGTGTGTACATCATGCAGACTGATTCAGAAACGAAACGGTGCGTTCGGAGAATTAAGGTAGTCTAATTAATTGACTGTATTAATATGAGTTATATTCAGAACAGCTACCGAATTTGGTAGTTCTCGTGTTGGGATACTCAACCGACTTTACAGTGTAGCGGAGGAAAAACTCAAGCACATTTTGAATGGCTGTTGCTTACTCGATGTGGCGTTTACCAGATGTATGGTTATATGGCATAGTAAAAGAGCAGCATTATTTCCGTAGCCATAATAGGGAACGAAAATAGACACAAATGAGATTAACATTGCTACAAAACTCATACTTGTACAGTTATGGAAATGTGTATACCAATAGACTGTCATACGTGATCAGATGATTCGTGACAATGAAATGGATGTATGAGGCGAGTTTAACTTTCCTATTGTATGACAGCAATCTGATTTAGGAACTTCAGGATCATCTCTGTCGCGTAACTCGTCATATCGTGATACAAATGCTGAATTTAGTGGATGAGGGAACGTGACGTTATTGAAATGCTGTGAGACGTTTCGCAGTCCCGTTAGAATAACTTTCCCACTACTATATTGCAAAAAAATCTCCTTTTGTGATCGACAGTGGTAACACTGTCGTGAATTGTCCAAGGCTTTCGCGCGCGTGTGTGTGTGTGTGTGTGTGTGTGTGTGTGTGTGTGTGTGCGCGTGCGTCGTGTGCGTGCGTCGTGTGCTCCCACGCGCGCGCGCCTGCATGCGTGCTTTTTAAGTCAGTGACAATAGTTCTTAAATGAATGAAAACAAATTATAAATAGACGCATGCGATCAGAAAGCACATAAATAAGAATAAAGAAACAAGTGAAAAGTAACCAGATAAATTTAATTACTGCCTGCGTGAACGTAACAGATTCTTAGTGCCAAACAGTAATAAGAGAGGAGAAAGTGTCCGACTGTTGCTGATTTCAGTTTGGCGACTTCACTGCTAGACAAAGTGTAAAGTAGTACCGGAGGTAGCAGGCCGGGGCGCACTACTCGAACTATCGCCAGATAACCAGTACTACACACTACTCGCGCGTGGGATGAGCGCTTCCCAAATTCCTCTCCACTCGTCGAGATTTGGTTTTTCGAAACTTTCTTAAAACTAGGTAGGCGCATGCAAGGACGATTCCTTTGGAAAGGACACTGCCGATTTCCGTCACCATCCTAGTCCTATCAGAGCTCTAAAGTCTTTTAGAGCAACGGTAAGTTAAACCCTAACCTCCTTCCATTCCTTGCCGTAAGGACTCATCCCGACATCTTTATCAACTGGTTCAGTGAAATCACGGGAAGCCAAACGGGATTGGCAGATGAAAATTTTGAAGTCTTTGCTCCTAAACACAAGTCCAGCGTCTTAACGAATATATCTCGCCCGATGACGCGCCTACAGATGCGAACCAGTCATTCATGAACAAGGCTATTGTTGTTCAATATGAATAAGCGACGTTTCTATGGTGTTACTAGTTCGAATTACTCTGAAAGAAAGGTTTTTAGTAAAGTATAATTGTGGAATGGAAGAGCCGTAATATATTTTTCTTTGTTCATTAAAAGGCAACAATCTAGAAACATAATATGACCAGCTTCGGAGTGTCCACTGCTGCCTTCTTCAGCTTTAAAAATCAGAGAATAATATTTTTTAAGCTTTTCTAAAATGGAATCAAATTTCTCTCTTATTTATAGGTTATGAAGGCGACTGTGAAAGGCAGCTGAAACCGGCGAGAGTGTGACTAGCTTGTGATTATAACCATTTAAGAAACAATATACAGCAGTTGTTCTTTATTTCCGTACCGTCGTTTACTGTTGGCCATTAATATTGCAACAACATACAACAAACGTCCAATTAGCTTGAAGTGCAGCTTATTACGTGCGCATTTCGGCGCAAACGCACAAAGTAATTAGGAGTAACGCCGTAAAAGTTTAGTTAAAAATCGACATTTCGAGCCATTGCCTATAAGCTGGCAGTACTGTTACCAATGATCTAAGGAATGGCCTACAGGCGGCAGCGTAGTACAGACAAGCGAAACGCAGCCGCAGTACCAGTTAAAAGAAGTTGCCGTTCTTGCGACATGCGCCAAAGAAGAACAGCGTTCTGTCATACATTTTCTGAGCAGTGAAAGTACGTAACTTATTGAACTCCATCGGCGAATGACAATACGGTGATGCATTTCCATCATTACAGAAAGTGTGTGAGTGGCGTAGAAAGTTCGCAAATGGCGTGATTTCTGTAACAGACGCTCAGCTACAGGGTCAGGCACACCGCGCTGTGACGCCACAGTCTACTGCAGCAGTTGAAGCCATAGTCGTGGAAAATCGCCTGGTGACAGTGGATGAAATAGTCGCAGATCTGTACATTAGTAATGGCTCAGCACTTCAAATCATTCATAAAGTGCTGAAGTTTCGCAAACTGTTTGCAAGATGGATGCCACGGCAGCTCACTCCAAAACTGAAAGAGCGTCGCGTTGTTGTCTTTGGAGAACTTTTGCGGCGCTTTGAAGCAGAAGATGATGGCTTCTCCGCGAGAATTGTTAGAAGAGACATAAGCTGGGTACAGTAGCACCAACCCCTAAACAAAGACAACAAGTAGGGAA
Source organism: Schistocerca gregaria (assembly GCF_023897955.1). NCBI lineage: Eukaryota > Metazoa > Arthropoda > Insecta > Orthoptera > Acrididae > Schistocerca > Schistocerca gregaria. The sequence continues at coordinate 744,632,718 of NC_064920.1, read as the reverse complement.
TGGCACCATCCCTCTTCAACAAAACCCAAGTAGTTCCTGACGCAGCCATCTGTAGGGAATATTTTGCTGGCTCTGTTTAGGGAAGAATAAGGCGTTGTCTTCGAGCATTGCAAGACTAGGGGAAACACCATCACCTGTGCGTCGTATTGAAATATGTTAAAAAATCAAATATCAAAGCGACGTGGACTTCTGACCACGCGTGTCATTCTGCAGCATGATTATGCTCGGCCCCATACTCCCCCACGCAACCATTGCAACCATAGGTGGCCTGCACTTTGATACTTTACCACATCCACCATACTCACCAGACCACACACGGAGTGATTACCACATGTCAGGACCACTCAAAAAAGAGCGATGGAAGGAACTTCCTACGCTCTGGAAGAGTATGTCGAAAAATGATGCACTAGTGTTCCACTTGTTCAGTAAAAACAAAAACAACTACGCAGAATATATAAGGTTTTCATTTTGCTTCCCCTCATACATTCTGAATGTAAGGAAAGAGTACGCAGCAGATTTCTCAGTCAGAAATCCTATTCAAATGTTGTTGTGCGATTATTATTGTCCTATGAGGCGTGTAAGAAGGATACAATAATACCAGCACTTGTCAGAAATGGATAGCGGCAGAGTCTTGTCCTGTCGCGACTGCGCATATGGTTCCGCGATACTTCTACCCGCAGTGGTCGGGATCCACGACTGTCGTGCGAATACGGAATCGATTGGTTCGTTCTCAGTTCCATGTCTGATCTCTGGCAGCATGTTACTAGTGCCTGAGAGGACATATTATTTGCTTATCCATGAAGGATCGTGTCTTAATTCAGAAAATGGAGTTTTCGGCGAGAGGAGGGTGTACACGGACAGTGCGACGAAGCGTTGTGTGCAACGGAATGTCAAAACTAGTGGCCATTCTTGCGGCTTCATTGGTGCAGCAACTGAGAGGCGCGTCCACAGTGGTGCGCTCAGCGACAACACTGGGCGTATGAGTGGAACCACGTTGCGTTACCTGACGAGTCCTGGTTCTGCGTGTGGCATCAAGAAGGACGTATCCGCGTGTGGGGGTTCTAAGGAGGAAGGATGTTGCCATATTGCATTTGTCATTGTCATACAGATGCAGAACCTGGTGTGGTGGGCACGCAGCACGATTTGCTCTTTCTCACATAGCTTACTGGTAATTGCTTCAGCAGTCGTTGCATTTCTGGTACGTTAAGGCCGATGGCTGTCTCGGTGGCGTTATCTTACCACAGGGCTCACCTATCTTGGAAGAGGGGGCTGTTCGACTGTTGCTCTGACATATACGTTCTACGCATCTCTCATCCATTAAAAACACCTAGCTATGGATTGCCAACACACAGGTATGCCACCACTTGTCAACCATTGTAATTGATGAAATCTGGCACGGAGTTGAAGCGACATGAAATGACATACTTATATCTACAATTCAACCTCAGTTCGATTGTATGCCCCGCTTCGTGAAAGCCATTCTTGCTTACAGAGACGAGAGTCAGGTGAACTGAATTCCGCACCATGTATATCCCCAGATCATCTGCAAATCTTCTGGGATGCTCCTTACGTGTTCTTGTTCTGTTCAGATTCGGGCGGCCCTTGGGAACAGTGAGTCACTGCCTAATCTCTCAAACTGATGCTGGAACACAGCAAACATAGTAACTACAAAATTAAATTCTAATAATCTTTCTCAGGACCCCAAAGATTTGACATCACATTCAACCTTGAAGATCTGTGACTTCAATACGGAACGAATCTCTAAAAGCAAAGAATATCTTTGACGTCTGTGTTATGAGAACAATGCGGACGTTATGATTTTTCCAGAAATGCGCGCAAAAAGTGACAGAGATCTCCTAAACACAGGAAAAATCTCACGCTATAAGCTGGTACGTGCTCTTCACGATGAACATCGTGTGTACGGAAAGTAACGTATGTTAGGATGGACGTAGCCGATTACAGAGTTGTTTTCAGAGACTCTACAGACCATACTTTTTATCTTGGAAGTGACGACATGTGAAACTGCTAACGTCAACGTGTACAAACCCCCCATAGTGGACTTGTCTGATTTTTCACTAACCCCCATCTATGTTGGAGACTTCAATAGCCAACTCTGTTCGTGGAGCTATAAGGATGCTGATACAAACGTCAACATCTTACGGGTTTCGTTCTCCTTGAATAATCTATATCTGATTTTTAGCGCAAAGGATCCCGATCAGCGAAGTGGCAGAAAGACACATCACCGGACCAATGTTTTGCCAATACCAGTTATGCTAATACTTATGAACTCGCAAATAGGAAGATAATAGACTATTTCCCACACAGCCAACATAGACCCAGTCTTATTGACTCTGGCGTTGAGATAACGTTAGTAAGACCAACATTTATCTCAGGGTGGTCTGATCAGTGTGATGAGATATACGAATCAATCAACTTACATGAACTTCTTCAAGCTCTAAATGATCACAGAAAGAGGAAATGGCAAGAAGCTACAAGAGTGTTTCGATTTCACCCATTCGGGCCGTGAAGTTTGGCAAGTGATGAAGAAAACTGGGTACAGATTCTAAGCCTGAGAGACGCCAACGCATCATCACTCCAAACGAAATCCCGAGACGCTTATTGCAGAACTCTAAAGCAGCTGTAAACAAGAACCGCACTAGATTTGCGAGGACACAGTTACGACTCAAACGTAGTTTCCCATTCAGAGCTGTTGCGCGAATTCACAAGTGATGAGATGGAAGAAGCTTTGGCAAATGCGCTTAGAAACAATGCGGCTCGTTTCGATTAAATGTATCCAGAGTTCCTAAAAAACACAGGCCCCAAAACTGAGCAGTGGTTGTTACAGCTGTACAATATGATCTTGACTACTAGAAAACTGACAACAAAATTTGAGGCTGGAAAAGTAATAGATGCCAGTGATAACGAAGCATCGCGTTACACATCTATGTCACTGCTGAGTGTAGTTTATAAAGTATGGGAAAGAAATTGCAAAATCGAATCCAATCATTAATTGACAAAGAAACTCGTCTTCAACAGTCCGGTTTTCGTAAGAATTGAAGTTTCTGTGATCAGGTATTGACATTAACACTTTTTATTGAAACAGGCTACCAACGTAAATTAAAGACTGCAGTAGCATTTGTAGCTGTTCTGCCGCATCTGATACCGTATGGCGCCATGGCCTGTTATCTAAATTTGCAGAAATCGTGCCATGCAAAATACTGATTAATCTAATGGAGAACATCTTTAGCAACATGAGTTTTCAAGTATTCATTCCTTGGAAAATAATGTAGTGGCTGGAGAAGGCAGAACGTTGGGCTACAGCAGGGCTCTGCCGAGTTACCAACCCTTGCCCAACACTTATGCTAAGGAAGATCCAATTTGTTGACGACCTAGCACTTGCTTGTAGTGCAGCAAATATGGAGGCGTGTGAAGGAGTTTTCAGCACAGAATTACCACGATGGGTGATTACTACAAGATCTCGAAATTGAAGCCAAATCCATCTAAAACACAGGTGAATGCTTACTATCTTACTGTGGTCTCAGAAACTGCTCCTCTGGAACATAAGCCATATCCAAAATAGTTTAGGATAATTTTGAACCAGGCCATCACTGTAAGAACCACCTAGAAAACATAGCAAACTAAGTGACACCATGATTATTATTATTATTAGTAGTAGTAGTATTATTAGATAACTAGCCCGGCCCTGATGGATTACAAACGTAAATATTCTTGTGCTTGTTCAATGGCACTGGTTTAGTCTGCGGCAGAGTACTGTGCTTCAGCGTGGAAAAACCGTGCATATGTACGCAAAGATCATGAAAACTAAATCAAACAATAGGAATAATTTGTGGCACTACTAAGTCAACACCACTTCCACGGCTGTCTGTATTGTGTAATATTGCACCACTGTCGATTGGACAAGAGGCAGCAGCAGCTGTGAGAGTGTTCCAAAAGTGTGCTGCTCATCAGAACTCGCTTCCTTATAACCAGCTACAGTATATACATTCTAGCTGACTTAAATCCAGAAAAACACACTGGCCAGTGCAAGATGCGCCCCTTGTATACGATGTGTGGCAAGAATGGAAAGAGGTTTGGCAGAAGTTTCCTCCAGCAAATTCTCGCCATGTTACTGATCCTACCAAATGTGTGAATGGATTTGTTCTTTCCAGGGAACTATGGACAGATCGCAACGATTCCGTCCAGGGAATAAAAGATGATGTTCCTGTTTGTGCGACTGAGTATGTGGGCTGCAGGTTTACTGTACAAACTGCGCAGAACCTGACTGAAGAGAGTTTATTACGAAAATATCCGGGTGAACTGCATTTGGTCATACCAAGATTTGTGATATAGTAAAGACACCTAGATATTCAGTCATAATTTTTTGTGTATTTGTTTATATTCTCTATTTTATGTACATTTAACTATTTATATATGTGGTCTTCAAATGAGTATGTAAAATGACCATGTAAACCATACAAATGCTAATAACGTGAAAATTTAATTACGAATTTTTCCTACTGTTCTTAATATGAGCAAAAAATTAACTTTCGTTATATTATCGGTGCTGCAGTTTTATGGTAACTATGTGTAATCGATAATTTTTCGTCGAGAGAGTGTGTGTGTGTGTGTGTGTGTGTGTGTGTGAGAGAGAGAGAGAGAGAGAGAGAGAGAGAGAGAGAGAAATGGGGTGGTCGGGAACAGAGGAGTATCCTGTAACGTAATGCATTAGAGATCTAAACATAACTTAAATCTATCAATTCCCCTGATGTGTGTTCTGGAATCTAAGTGTTGACGTCTCAATTCAAGGAGAAAGTTAGTTTGGATGTGGCCTTCTGAAAGGGCTGCAAAACTTTCCTTCGCGCAGATGACCCCTTTGTTTCTGATGGCTGCCCTTGCTATGAAAATGTATAATGAAAGACGGAGCCGTATCCGAGGTCTCTCTGAAGAGAGACGGCTTGCTGGCGGCCCTGTTTCTGAAACTGAGTCGCAGTTTTACTTTCGCACAGTGTGGTTGTGGCGCTCGTAACTCCGGGCCGGAGCGGTAGCCATGAATGTCCCATAAAACTGAATGTACAGCGGACGATCGCGACGGGCCCTCCTCTGCGAATTGGGGCGGAAATAATAGGGTGGTGGCGGAGGCGGGCGCCAGACGCCGCCCCGCACCCCAGCCAGCGGCGGAGCGGGAGGCGGCGCAGCAGTGTCAGCATAACACACACACACACACACACACACACACACACACACACACACACACACACACAAACTGTCAGACGTTTTATCCCGTGCGACTGATTCCTTGTCGGTGTTTATCGCCAGAATATCGAGGAGAGATTATTTTACGAGGACAACGAGAAAAATTTTCCACCTAGTGACGAAAAATTTTACGTTAGAAACGCCCATACTTTTTCGTGTCGATCTGTTTTAAGTGAGTATACCTTGTCCACCATTTTTTTAATTGAGCAGATTCTATCCGTGAAATGCTGTTACAGGAGTCTTGCAGAATTACCCTCTACGGCTTTATATGTTTTTCTTTGGATTCGAAAGTCTTTTAGTAATAAGTTTCTTTAAACGTCGTAGTAGGTGATATTCAGTGGTTGTAAACTAGGTAAATGGGATGTGTATTCCGATAACATCTTTTCTCCATTGCCAAAGTAAAACAAAACAAAGGTGCATTACTCTGAAGAAAAGTTACTTCTCTTTTCTCTTGCAGTACCCACTTTGCCTCTCCTTTCAGCTCGTTTACTGAACTTGAGCTGTTTTTCCTGGTTTGAGTTTGGACTGTTAGTTTCATTTGATGGCAAAACAAATAAGTTGAACCATTTAGAGCACAGTGTGTTTCTTATAGGGTGTCTTTAGATACTGTGACATGTTGCCCGCAGTTTCTCTCTCTTCCGTTACGAAAAAACCTTAAGCCGTAAAGATAACATTTTAGTTGTCCTTCTATTCTCATTGAATATGTTGGACAACGTGAGGAAATTACATCATACTTGAGGTACTGCACATCTGTGCAAGAGTAAAATAATGTGAGGACTATCGATTTAGGTTAGATTTGCTTTCAGCTGCGACACACATCTCTGTAATGTATCACTGTAGTCCGTAAATGTATTTTTAAACAAATGTACAAAGTTTCTGAGAAATAATAGCTTTTTTATACATGAGAATTCTTCAGTTCTATAAGGATATAGTGGTTACAGGTACATATTATGAGAACAATAAAAATTATCTGGGCTGTCAGTGAAAAACTGTATTTTTGCGTCAACACTGTATTTAATTTTACATGTTCAAATGGTTCAGATGGCTCTGAGCACTATGGGACTTAAAATCTGAGAATCATCAGTCCCCTACAACTTAGAACTACTTAAACCTAATACATCACACAGCCATGCCCGAGGTAGGATTCGAACCTGCGACCCTAGCAGGCGCCGGTTCCAGACCATAGCGCCTAGAACCACTAAGCCACACAGGCCGGCAATTGTTCACATGTAATCCCGCCCAGCACACTTCCTGTCTTTTTTCCGTATGAAGTATGCCAACCTGGAAGATTTGTAGAACATACATCTATAGTCGCTATTATGTCTTCGTTGGACTCTACACGTTTTAAAATCTTAACTGCTTAACTTTAGGAATAGTGTAAGTTACAAGATGACACACCCGGTGAATGGTATGTATTTCAAACATTATGGACTTCAAAACATTAAATTTTCCTACTGCTCAGGCACTGTAGTTTTTTTGAAAGAAGATTATTCCTCTTTTAGCCTATGCAGTCCATGACTTCTGTCATGTACTCGTATTTTGTCGCCCAGTTGCTCCAGGCGGCTTGCGCAGTACTCGTCAATTATTTTATAGCATTTGTTACATGGTCGATAATAAGCATCCCGTTTCTGTCCCAGAAATTTCTGTCTTTTGTCTTTTCTGCAGATGAAGGAGAATTAACTATTTTTCGTGCGTTTCCCTGGCTACAACTCGTCGCTTTGATTGCTGTTCCATTCGCTCTCTTTCGTGCATTTCCTCCGGCCACAACCCACAGATTTCATTGTTGTTCCGTTTCTGGCGTGAAATGGTGATCTCATGTCCACAATAACAAAGCGAAATGACGGACAAGCTGGATGCTTGTAGAAACGATTTAAAATTACTGAGAAATTCGCTTCCCGTTTTACTTTTGGGCAGCATTCAGGAAAAGTGGCACGCACACTGGGCGTAGCTGCCTCGCAGTTAATTGTCTACGTGAAACTCCGCGTGCGAATTCCGTGAGCTATCCTTACACCTGTGATCTGATGTTGGTGGGTACCGTATTGTACACTTCCTCGGTGGTTTCATCTATAAGTGCACCATCAAGTGCGTCATCTAGGGTACGTCTTCACAGCAAACGTTCTCCGCGAGCAGACGGTGAGCTCTGGCCTGCGAGCAGCGAGTACTGTACCCCTCCATCGACAAAAGGGCATGAGGGGGGGGGGGGGGGGAGCCGTGTGGAAATGTGTCTACAACAAATCGATCCTGAGGGGAAATGCTTGGAGGAATCTAGACTTTTATAATCCCTGTCGTGTTATAGATCAGTTGCGTCAAGCTGCGGATCATTACCGCAAGATTTTTCGATTTTCCAATTAGATGCGCTACAAATCCTGATTTTTTCTCAGTATGAATGGTGTTCTATTTGTAGATACATAAAATAATAAATTACACTACAATCTACGCTTTGTACACTTTGCTTAACGGTCTTAGAAATGTCGCATCCAGCTGTGTACCTGCCATATCTACACTTCCGTAAAGCGCCAAAGAATATGCAGCAGACTCTGTAGAAAGGTTTTGCAAACTGTCTCTCAACGTCGTCTGCAGTAACCTGTGTGGTATACGTGATTCATAAACAGCACCACTCGAAACTGTTCTACCTAAAGTGGACATATATGTTCAACTGCAACTGCTAAGTATTTTCCCCCCTAAGTCGCCATCCTTAAAAGAGCACAAGGACCTTGATAAAAGTAGTGCAGTTTTGCAGGTCATCCGAACGGCACATTCACTTCATTATTCATCATTAGCTTCTTCTTATTCTCCTCCTCCTCCTCCTCCCCCTCCTATTCCTCATCGTGATAAAACATGCGATGCCTGTATAAATTGAACCTCATGAAAGTGTTCAGCGTATTACAATGCACTAAACATATTCGAACCCATCTTCTTATATAAAATGATGAGATCCCTCGCACTGCGGATTGAAGTGCAAATACGTTGTCGGTGTTACACAGTTCTACCATGACACCACTGTCAAAATTGACCCACACGTACTTCACAGTTAGCGCGTCTTCCGTGTTGCCACGGCCACAAGATGCGCGCGCATTTCCCTCTCTCCGCACCGCGCCGCAACTGCACTGCTCTCGTGAGCAGACGCTTAAAATCTGCATATTGTTAAGCCCTCATGTAGACGAGAAGTACAGTCGCATTAAAATTTGGCCGTTCACTTCTTGACTGTTGAAACTGAGTCACCATACTGATAAACCTACATCAACGTAAAAGGGATAAAGAATTTATTGATGACATGCTATCCCTGTTTATTCATCTGCTTGAAATATACACACATAACTATTGTAGAAAGCCGTATATACTGAGCGAGGGGGGCGTAGTGGTTAGCACACTGGACTCAAATTCGGGAGGACGGCGGTTCAAACCTGCACCTGGCCATTTCCGTGATTTTCCTAAATCGCTTCAGGAGAATGCCAGGATTGTTCCTTTGCAAGGGCACGGCCAACTTCCTTCCCCATGCTTTCCTTACCCGACGGGACCGATGACCTCGGTGTTTGCTCCCCTCCCCCAAGTCAACCAACCAACCAAACCCTTATGAATAAAATTAAACAGCAGGAAAATGTAACTGCCCGTACATGATTTGCGTCAATGAACAACGTGTAACAACATAGCAAAAATAAAATTTCAATTATATGATGCTAGTCCTATGCCATGCCAAGAAGTTTCTCCTTGCACTAGTAAATACAGTGGCTGTACATTGCTCCACGTGTTTTGACAACAGAACAACATACAACGTTCAAGAGGATGAAATGTAGACATCGACATGTTTGCAATACTAAGTTCCTTTTTTTCCTCCCAGGAACAAAAATGTTTATTTTGCACATAGAAGGGGCATGTGAAGAAAAAGGGGAATGTACACGATTAAATTCGCCACTCCAGGTACTGGATTAAACACCGTACTGATTCTCTACATAAGGACTGGTGTCTATCTCGTGCCTGTGTATTAATACAGGGTGACAATTATTGACCTGTATGAAATAAAATCGTGATAACTTGTGGTCTGTTTGCCTCAGGACCTTCAAACCTCACGGTTGGCCGCGGGGCATGACGTGAATTAGGATGCGCTTGCGCACGCGCCTTGTTGTTGTCAACCATGTGCACGAGAAAGTGTCACGATAGAGCGTGCGTGAGCGTATAGCGCTTGTGAAGGCCTAATATGCGAGCAATAACAGCCCATTTGCGGCTCAGACGAAGTTCGCGACCGAGTTCAAGCTGAAGACAACGTGTCAAAGTGTGCTAACAATCAAAATATTGATTCGCAAGATTCGGAGAACGGGTTGTGTTCGTGCTGACAGTGTTGGCAATGTCGGTCGTTCAAAACGGGTGAAAACGCCTGGAAACGTCCAGAAGACACTCGCTGTTTTTCACAGCAGCCCCAGCAAATCGATCAGACGAGCTGCACAACAGGCGGGAATCAACCGGGAGACACTGCGACAAATTGTTGTCGAAGAACTGCATCTCTTCCCATAAATATTCAAACCCATCAACAATCAAGCCCCAGGGCCATGGAAAAGCGGTTTTTTTTTCGGCAGCACTGTTGTCAACAGAATTGACGAACGAGACTTTGATGTGAATATGGTTTGGTTTAGCGACTATTACCCACGTTTATTTGGACGGATTCGTCAATAACCAAAATTGGCGATCAAGAAGTCTCTTCACCCTCAGTGGGTGACTGTGTGGTGTGCAATGTCCAGTCACGGAATAATCGGTGCGATATTCCTTGATGGCACGGTGACTACCGGACGGTACGTGAAGGTTTTGATCGATGATTTCATCCCCATTATCCAAAGTGACCCTGATTTCAGCAAGATGTGGTTCATGAAAGAGGGAGCTCGGCCCCATCGAAGCAGGAGATTGTTTTATGTCGTGGACAGCACTTTGGGGGACCACATTCTGGCTCTGGGGTACCAGAGCCCACTGGCATGAGCCTCGATTGGTCGCCATATTCTCCCGATCTGAACACATACGACTCCTTTTTGTGGGGCTATATTAAAGATAAGGTGTATAGCTATGACCTCAAAACCACTGTTGAACTGAAAACAGCCATTCAGGAGGTCAACGACAGCATCGATGTTCCGACACTTCAGCGGATCATGCAGAATTTCGCTATTCGTCTGCGATTGATGGCAGGTATATCGAACATGTCATAACCTAAACCCGAGTATCTGTAGTAACGTGTAGATGTTGAATAAAGTGTGTGCAGGTCTTAGTTTGTAACTAATTTACGTCTTTTTTTCATATAGTTCAACTATTGTCACCCTGTTTTAAATCTAACGGCACGAGAATGAGAGGCGTGTATTGCAGATTTAAAAGAAAAAAAACGATAAAACATTTCGAGCAGAACTGTGAGGCTATTTTGCTTCTATAGTCATCTATTTTACTATTACCGTCATATTTTGAAGCAGTTCGCCCGCCCTTTTCTTCGATAATATTGAAAGTCAACAGTTATTTGTAGAACGTTTCGTGAAGAAATCTCGTAGAATCAGGGGTGTTTAACCTGATAAATAATAATTTATGTTTTTGCTTTGAGTTGATTTTTTATGAATTTATCTTATTTTTTAGGTTTCACTGCAAATACAACTTTTAACGTTTTACAAGATGGTATTATACACGTGATGTCAGCTGCAAATAGTTTCCTTGAGTTTGGCGTAGAAGCAACGGGGACTGCTACGCTGTCGCTCGATTGCGCCGTGCTGTTGAAGTAATCGGCTGCCAGCCGCGAGATAAAAACGGCCCGCGGCGAAGTCGGTCACGGACGTATGTAGAGAACCGCAGCCCGCCGCCGCACCAGCCACCAGTGGCCGCCCATCCACTGCAAGCCGCCTTTATTTTGTTTAGGCACCGCAGTGCGTAATACGAACTGTCCATTTCCGTGGTAATAGTAGTAGCGATCCGTTCATTCTCTGTTAACTTTTTCGTGAATTGCCCGAATCATTCTCGATGAAACCTAATGTTGATAGAAATCGAAGTGTCTGTCTTTGAAACCTGTTTTTTTTGTTTTTTATTTATTTTTTAAGTCGGCAAGCCGCATTCTTTGCTTCTTTGAGCAAATTATACACTTGAATAATTCTAGAACTTTAAGGCTAACAGAGTGTTAAAAATTATGTAAAATATGTGATACGTCTTGAAATTGACCGTCAATGAACGTCTCAATAATTGTACGGTGTATGTACATTATGTGATCTAGTGTAACGTCCACTCATCGGCCTGTTCCGTCTGTATTGCAAATTACAGTTAATGATAAATTACTGACTCAAGACAAAAATGTATTATTTACATTTCTTATTTCTGTTATAGTTTTTTTGTGTTGTAATTGCCTTTGTGTCTTGTGTAATTCATGGCGTTAAATATGACAAGTCCTTCCCATGCCTTGGTATTCGGAAAATTTAGCTCTTTGGTGTTTCAGTTCCCTGATATAGAACGGCAACTGTACGGAAGCTATTTTATACCGCCGTCATGTTTCGCTGTTGACTCCAAGCATCCGTAACTTATTAAGTGGTTTTCAGCCAAAAGTATTAATTTCTTGATTTTAAATAGGTATTAAATGGATAATGTGCTACATTGTATCCACTAACACGGCAACATGGGATGTGATTCCACCTCACAACGAACACATTTTGTAAAAAAAGAAAAAAAAAAGAAGATGGCAGCACAGTCTGTCGAAACCAGTTTTCTAAGATAAAGAAGAATTTATGCACTCTTGGCTATATATATATATATATATATATATATATATATATATATATATATATATATATATATTACTAAATAGGTGCATTTCACACACTTGAACGCATCGGTTATGACAGGACCGCTTGGAAAAACACGTAGCGGGAAGCTTTGAATCGTATCCTTTTATCTAATTATATGGTTCAAATGGCTCTGAGCACTATGGGGCTTAATTTCTGAGGCCATCAGTTCCCTAGAACTTAGAACTACTTAAAACTAACTAACCTAAGGACATGACACACATCCATGCCCGAGGCAGGATTCGAACCTGTGACCGTAGCGGTCGCGTGGTTCCAGACTGTAGATCCTAGAAACGCTCGGTCACTCCGGCCGGCATTTAATTATAGGTTTTAACAGATCAGTAGGATCACCGTCTGCGCCGTTATCCGAGAGATAGTTTTAATGGTTGTTTTAATAATATTGATGGATTCTTTCGTCACAACTTGATACAACAATATTGTATTTAAGGTTAATAACAAGCGCCCTGGGTTTTCTTTACGAACCAGTTTTAGCTCCTTAGGCTATTATCAAGTGACACCCAACTAAAAACGTGATCACCACCGCACGCAGCCCTGATGTGCACCTGACCACGCAAATCACAATTGATTTTGGTAGATGTCTACAGCGATTTAATATCATAGTTTCATTGTTCTTAATAGCCCGTGACCTACGTCAGTAAGTAATTTGTTACTAACAGGCGAAGGTTTTAGGATCAGCGGAAGACTACGGCCTGTGAAAGTTCTTTAACAAGTCTTTTTTAAGATCTAGGACCACATCCTAACTTTTTTTAAATGTTGTAATAAAAGCACGCGATTTCAACATCGATGATTTTATCGAATGTATTTTTTAAAATATATTTGATAAAACTCTTTTCAGTGTAATAGTGATCTATAAACGTTTGGTTCAGCACTCTAACTAAACATTGACCACCCACGAAGTCCATTCTGAACATTCCACGTCCTGCCGAATCCGTTTCCTACAGCTCTATCGCCTAACACAGGGGTAGCCAACCGTTTCTACCTGCAGCCCACTTTTGTGTGTCTGTTAGCAGTAAAACTTTCCAACCGCCCAGCGATTCCACAATAATGGTGAGGTACAAAGCAGGGAAGTAATTTTACTTTATAAAATTTATAAAACATGGTTACAGCGTTTAACAATAAGTACTTACAATATACATAATGTCAAAGTTTTATGAAACCTAATGAAAATATTTTAGAAAATGCGTGTTAACTTTTCTGTGTCGAATCTTACACGTTTATTCCGACCGGTTTCAATTGTCAACAATCATCCAGCGAAAAGCAAATTTCACGTAAACGTATTGTTTTCTGCCTTTTTACTTGATGATGGTTGATAGCCGATACGGGTCGAAATAAATGTGTAAAATTCAATACAACAAAATTGACATGCATTTTGTAAAATATGTCGATTTTAAAAATGTTTGAATCCTAACGAAAATATTCTAAACAGATGCCGCCCAGTATGAAAGATAGAATGCTCACTAGTGAGCGATAGGAACCAGGTTGACTACCACTCCTGTAGTAGCAGGCCCCACACTTAACCCTCATCTTCCAGCATTCTTCCCCTGATAGCGGAAATCACCAACAGCCGCAGATGAGCTCACACGAGACCTGAACAGTTCACTATACAGTAAACATTAAGCCATTGAGTTTGCTCCAACCTGAGCACGTAGTCCCACTGAAATAGTATGCCCTCAGGCACCAAGGACAGTAAACTCCTGGGACCAGTTCTGACGGACCCAAGTTTCCAGTGTCGTCACAAGAACCCCCTGATGGCTAAGCAGACGTACGCGTAATGGGGAAACCACAGTATATCTCACGAACGTAGGTTCTCATTGAATTCACGTATGCTCTGCCGGAAATCACGTCCTTTCTGTATGAAAGAGCTTTCACTCCTCGGTGTTTTAATTTTACAAAGGCACGTGATTAACGTTGATATTAAGCAGAAACACTCAGCTAGTACACAGATTGTAGGATAATCCGTGCAGACTGTCTTAACGACCAAGGCTCTATTCAGAATCTTAATTTATTTAAACCGTATCAGATAAAGTGTAGCCTACTACATTACGTCTCCCTGTGCCTTGTGAAAGATCAGTCACAAATAGACTCTATAGTATGTGAAGCAAATAGAAGCCAAATTCTTTTTAAATACGCAGACACCTGGGGATGGTCCTCTGAAGGAAATAAATACTCGACCTGACGGGTAGGTAAGTTGTCCGTATCTCCTCTTTGAAGCCTACGCCGATTCACGAGTACAAAAGTCACCTCGCTTTTCTGGGTGTGGGCCTTGATGTAGGTTTCATCATTTGTTGCTGTTGAGTACCCTTTTAGCTTTTTTCATCCGTGTTCATTTGAGCTCAGACTGCTTACAGTCTTAACTTACCCTTCCTAAGTATCCACACGGTACGTGGTTTATGACAGTGGCCTTCCTAATTGAGATTAATTCAAAGAAGTTTGTATTCATGATATGTGGACAAAATTGATTTAAAATGTTTTAAAACGCATATGTTATTACAAATAAAGTCTACCGTGCAGTTCTGGTAGATGCCTTACGTACGATGAAATAGGAGGCTGAGGTTATTTGAGATGAAACTTTTTAAAAGTATTGTAGTATTTGTTAGAAACGAACTGTCTTCACACACTTCGCGCAATTTCGAATCCTTTTGTTCGTCGTAGTTCTCGAGTGAGCAGTTGTTCTGGTTACTTTTCATGTGAATTACCGCGCGCCCTCGTCAGTCTTTTCACGTACCCTTATGCACAGATCGTTAGGTGGCCAAATTGTTTTAACACTGTGACATTCGCTCGAAACAGCGGGTGAATTTACTTAAAAAACTTTTTTCGTATACTAATGAACGATACTAAGATACACTACTTCAGAAGCAAGGCGGCGTCAATTAGTAGATAAACTGGACCAAAATAACGGCGCGGCGCAGTGCGGTGTTGTGAGGCGGCGCGCTTGTGGCGTGTTTACACGGTCGGAGAGCCAGCGACACGCGTGACGCAGTTGATGGAGGTCCGGGCCGTGCCGCGTGCCGAAATAGCTGCGCGAAATCCTGGCCAGCGCGGCGACCGCCAGTAGCCGCTTGCTGTAAAAATGTAGGTCTGCGGGAGGACTCATTCACACACATGTAGTCGACACGTGCCGGCGTATCGTCAGTCAGTTTCGAGTCTCTTTCATTGCCTATTAATGATGCCCCGTAGAGAGCAAATGCAGCCAGTTCCTAACGCGATGGTTTTTGTACACTGGCGGCCATTAAAATTGCGACAGAAAGAAGGATAGTAAAAAATATAAATTTGCCAAGGCTTTCGGATCACTTATGACAAACTTCATCTTCGTTTCTGTCTCCGGTTTTTCGACCGACTTTTGTTTGGTGATTTTTCTGACGATTCGCCAGCACGAGTAGCAGGCATTGTCAAAGGTTCACCCTCCATCACCAGCAATGGAAGGTGATGATTTGACAATGCCAGCCATTCGTACTGGTGAAGCGTCAGACAAATCACCAAACAAACAGTGTCCGAAGAACCAGAGACAGAAGCCAACATGCAGTTTGTCGATAGTAAAAAACGATAGCAAACAAAGAAATCTTACGCATTCTTTATTTATTTGTGTAGGACACTGTCTTCGATGTTAAGAGGCCATAAATGTAACCCCTGCCGCCCAAATTGGCAACAGACGTTATCATGTTTGGTACTCAATGACATCCTATACGATCATGGCAGGCCCTAAACTGATATGATGATGACGAATGCAGTCTGGCGACTTTTTTCTTTCCCGGACCGTCCACACAGAGAGAATTCCTTCTTGATCGGGACTCGTTTGAAAAGACTACGTGGCGCCAGTGTTGTGTAGGGGCCTACCACTGTCGGCGCGCCCCTCTGCCGCCGCATCAGCGGTCGCCGTGCCGACAGTCCGTGGTGCGCCGGATGTCATCACATTGTCCGTGCGGGTACTTGTTTCGCTGCATACCAGCCCATTTCCTGACTCAATGTGCACGACGTGGCTGTGCTATGCTGCACTACCGCCAGAACGGTACGTCCATCCCCTCGTCCGCTTAACACGTGTGGCCGTCGGCGGCCTGCATCGCATTGAATATGTGGCTCCTGAATGCATCCATTCCATATTCGCATGACAGTCTTGCGATCCCGACCAACGCGAGCACCCATCTCAGTAAGCCATAATCCTGTCACTGTCGATTACTGCTATGTACTGGTTGACGTTTCTGCTTCTTTCAAAAGCCATAAAACAACCTTCCCAGAAACAGGAAAAATTAAAATGTGATTTCTGATTGAGGAATCCGTAACATGGTCTTCCCTGATCTACAGAATGTAGGCGTTACTTCTATCTACCTTTCGCGTTTGTTATCAGTTTGCATATCCAAGCATGTAGCACACGTCATGCCAGTGATGGCAGTTTTAATCCTAGCTATGTAGTTAACTCTAGAACATTGTGCAGGTGATTTAAAACTTGACGCTGATGACTTACAACGGCTTGCTATGTATTCACCGCCTACCCATTCAGACACAGAGGTAGTTCCAGATTCTATGGGTGCAGGGAAAAACGTTATCGACCTGTAAACAAATGACGATGACTTCAGTGAAGTCTGGCGTTTTTCATCTCAGAAAACGTTGCACATTAACGTAAACCAAATTACAATGTCATATGTGGTATTACCTTTGTTTATAAACTTTTTTTTAATTAGTCGTGGTGCCTGTCTTTCCTTCAAATAGATAAGATGGAGTGCCACACTGATATTTTGACTGTTTATCGCCAACGGCAGTTGCTTGATACCAAGGGAAGGCTGTGAAAGGACTCTGCTACACAGTTATCAGTCATCAAATGGTTGACAGAATTCAAACGTGAGCGTAACTCTCTTTAAGGTGAATAATGTAGAGGGCCTTTCCGAACTGGAACCACACAAGAAAACGTCGAGTAGGTGGACAGTATGGCTTTCGACAACGACTGTTAAATTTGTATGAAACACCTGACGCCCCAGGCATATGTATACGCTACATTTTACATGAAAGGGTTATGTGCAAAGTGGAAGTGGCATCATTTGAATGAAAATGTGAAGTCAGAGTTTTCAGCAATGTTTGGACAGTTTTAAAAAGCTCGAATTGCGTTTGTCAATTTGTTACTGTGGGTGACGCCAGAGACAAGGAACTCAAAGCGGTGGGTGGAGGCCTGTGTACCGCACGATAAGGGACGAAGTCAATTTTACCCGCCAGAAAAGTTGTTGCGAGTGTTTTGCGAAGCGTAAAATGGATCCTTCTTACAGAATGCCTTGGAATGGATAAAACCATAACCAGATGAGTGAGAAAAATGGTAGAGAAGGCACACATTACTTTAAAAAATAACCTATGTTACGAGGAAAATGCACCTTTCGCATAGCGGTGCTTTGGTAAGCAGAAAACTGACCGATTTAAGTTGAGACCCTCTGACTTGCACGCATTCCCATCATCAAACAAATCGGAGACCTTTGAAGGTACTACCCGGCCACGATATTGTAGCACTTGGCCTCCCGTGGCCTTTCTGGGAAACACGCGGTGACGATATAGTAAACAAAAGCCGTATCAGTTTTGTGAAGTGTCGTGCACACAGCAGAAGTCCGAACGGATTCACGAGCAAGTTGTCTGGTCGTTAGAACAGCACAGCGCACTCGGAAGTACTTCAAACGCACAGGTAAACACACGAGTCGACAGAAGCGTCCTCACTCCCAGGTGCAGTAACATTGTGGCCGAATAATACTCTACCGTCTATTAGCTGCGTCCACATGTTGCTAAACATGATCTTGTAAGCAGTCCATGTTGCATCTACGACACGCTAGCGTTCATAGTTTTAACTATTGCCCGCCCGCTCACGCTGAAGGACGTTATTTTACACTCGACCTTGACGCACCGTCTACTGAAACTGTTTTAGGATTTTTGTTAAATCTAAAAAACTGCTTGGTAAAGCATGCAATTTAAAATTTGGAAAATGTCAGAAGTATAATTGTTTTTAAAGCTGAAGCGTCCCACACGTTTGGCGTATCAAAATGTTTATTCAAAAATTGCTCTGAGCACTCTGAGGTCATCAGTCCTCTATAACTTAGAATTACTTAAACCTAACTAACCTAAGGACATCACACACATCCATGCCCGAGGCAGGATTCGAACCTGCGACCGTAGTGGTCGCGCGGTTCCAGACTGAAGCGCCTAGAACCGCTCAGTCAAAATGTTTATGACATGCTCCTTTTCCCTACGATATCATGGGATATCCCTCTTTTAAATCTACTCGCCTTTTACTTTCATAATAACTTGACGTTTCCTTGCTACAGCTCAATGTAAGTTATATATTTTTTTCTGTACTTATACTATAGAGGTAAAAACTTAATTTTTCATGTCCTGTTACGTAAAGTATTTATATATCCAGTACATCATCCATCTACATGACAGGTTTCAGATCCTCTGCAAATGGTTGAAATACGAAAGCCAAAACTGGTCGTGGAATAAAGAACATATTAACACCTGAAGCACCTGTTAATTAATTTAGTATACAGCTGCGGAGCAATAGCACTCTCTTTGACTCTGAATCTCATGTAAAGCTCTCTGCTTTCGTAGCAACTAATTAAACTTAACTAATATAAGGACATCACACACATCCATGCCCGAGGCAGGATTCGAACCTGCGACCGTAGCAGTTGCGCGGTTCCGGACTGAGCGCCAAGAACCCCACTAACTAACACTGCTTGCTCACAAGTGACTTTTCGAATGTAGATCTGTTGTTTACGGTTGCTACTTGAAGGAGCCACCGTAGTTACTGCGCTGACGTCGCATATACGCCAGAAATCAAATCAGTCTCGGAAATTCATGGACGGAAAGTGTATATGTCGAAGTTATAGTCCTGTTCTAGCTTTTGCAGTCTTTGTCATGTAGGGATGACAGTAGACGTAGAATGAATTCAGAGACGTTGTGCTGGAATCGAAACACGGTGTATGGCCCTTATAAAAATATATCAGAAAAATTTGGAACCCTTGGAAGAAGCACAACGTAATACTAGCGAAATCCCTCTGGGAGAATCTGTATTCAAGGAAAACTGTGCGAGGACTCTGCTGCCACCGTTGTGTATCTCGCGTAGGGATTGTGAAAAAAAGATGAGAGAGATTGAGACGCGTACAGAGCTACACAAATAGTCGTGTTTCGCTCCCTCAGTGCACTGTGGAAGAGGACAACGAATAGCTAGTACTGGTACGGGGAACCCTCCCCCATGTGCTTTACATTGGGCTGCTGACAGTAGGCCTATAAGTGTATAGGCATCGGCAAAAGATTTGGGCGTGGATGTGAAGGGGGGGGGGGGGGGTTCGGCGGCGGCCCCACAGGTGGCAGTTGGCCCTCTGCTGGAAACTGTGGTACAGCCATTTTATTGACTACAGAATTCTTATGCTTTTCTTATGCCTGTGTTAGTAGTATTCTGAAGCTCCTGGCTGAGTGCGATCGCGACGGGAAATATTGTAGATTTACCAATGACTCTATTACTGCGGTTTGTTTGATTAGGCTGGTCAAGGAAATAATTATCCCTTTTGCTTTGCCCGGCAATTGTTTCGGAATAGTCTTGCAGCCATGGCGAAAGTCAAGATTTCTCTGTAACTTCCTCGTTACTGCCCTTGTCTAGCTGCAGAAAGGAAATCATTCCGACATGCTGGCGTGCGGATTGAGACGCCTATAAACATGGCTGCACTATACCTGACCAACATCCGTCCCCATTCCCACAAGGGCCCCCCTAATTCCACTGCACGATTTAATGACGACAGTGGTTTACCATTTGTCTGTCGTCATAGAAGACCCGTCCCGGTTTGAGGATACTACATTGAGTTTTACAGACCTGACCGATTGTAGAAGAGGCCGAAAACAAAGTTTTGCAGTACCCTAGGTCTGTTCATATGTACTTCATCTATGGATCCAGATATATCAGTCGAAGAAAGAAAATCTCATTTTCTACGCTCGAAGAGAATGAAAAAATGAGGCATTTCAAGACCGAAAAGTTCTCCATGCCAGGAAGTTGGACCTACACAAGCTCCATTAAGTGCATCATAATTCAATAACTGTCATAGAATCACGAATTTTCATGGTTGCACAATAATGTGCGAAACCGGGATACTAACGACCATCTTAGAACTGTCCTAGGCTGTTAAGAATCGGTGGTACCGGTCAATTTGGTTTTGGGAGGTTTCACACTTCACGCAGACGACCCCAAAATACAGTTTCAAAACAGATTTTATTAAACTTTAATTATGCCAGTCAAATTTCGAAAATAGAAAGCATCAAAACAACCCAATAAATCCATTAACGTAAAGTGATATGAAGGTTTTAGGTGTTGTTGATGGTATCAAAATTCAACAGCTATTTTTAAATTTTACATCACTTTCCTCCACTTTGGAGAGTACTAACTAGTAACATTTCTTCTGGTTGTTTTTGTTAATAACTAACAATTTTTCAACCTTTCAGACTTTTTTTTGAAATCCGGATTTTCAATTTTCCGTGTCAGACCAACGTTATTGATATATGAACAAAAATATGTTTTGTGCATATTCTTTAGCTTTCATTTCTGAGTCGTGGAATGCGCTGAGTTTAATCTTATAGGTGACATAATTTCCGATTGTTAAATCGGAAAGTTGGAATATTACATTCATACTGATAATACAAAAAGATTTACTTTGCGTATATTAATGCAGTATGCTTATCTTTTAGGAAACAAGGAACTCTGCCTTCAAAAATTGAACTGAAACTATCAGTCTTTGACATACAAGAGTTTGGTGTATTTTCCTTGAAATTTAGTTCTCGGATACATGTTCTCAAATTCGCCAATTCAGTTATATCAAAAATAGCAATTTTAGAATCTTGCTCCCTTTTGGATAAATTTCTCCGTACGCCCACCTATATGTAGATGTAGGTTCTCAAAGCTTGAGCCTGTTAGTAAATAGGAGATCTAAACCGTTGTCCTCGCAAACCATTTGTCTAACTAGTTGCTCGAAGTAATTTACGGAAGAAATGTTCAGAACAATCTCAAAGGAATCCATACTCCTGGCTTCAGTTTAAATGCATGGCACTTACTGTCAAATTAAATTCCCCGCCCCCTCCCACCCCTATTTCTATAGTATAAACAGGAAATTTACATAAGAAAATCTGACGTACTGCCGGTTGGAGTGGCCGAGCGGTTGTGGCGCTACAGTCTGGAGCAGCGCGACTGCTACGGTCGCAGGTTCGAATCCTGCCTCGTGCATGGATGTGTGTGATGTCCTTGGGTTAGTTAGGTTTAAGTAGTTCTAAGTTCTAGGGGACTGATGACCTCAGGAGTTAAGTCCCATAGTGCTCAGAGCCATTTGAACCATCTGACATACTGTATCGTCTTTGGCCACTTTAAATAACTTACATTGCACTATCCAACTATGAAACGCCAAGAGAAATTCTGAAATCGTCATCTGAGGAGCTGCAATCGTTGCAGATGCATGCCAACTCATGAAAGAGCGGAGACTACAGAGCATGGGATTGCACATTTCATCTTGACAATATCACAAAGACTACGGCGAAGAAGAAAAAAAGATTTCTTCCATAGTGAAGGAGTAGGTTACTCTCTTTCAACATAGGCATTATGATCATAAGGTGATTTTACATTAAAGAGCAGCATATAGTATCAATAAATATGTTAACTTTAGTGTCAGCAGTGTCTTGTGGTCGGCTGCACGTATGAAAATTATACCTAGCGAAACGAATCTTCTCCAGCTGATGTTACAAATATTACGTATCACTGGACATTTGTCCACACTGGACAGGCTTCCCATGATTCACTAAATCATTTTATGTCGCCTCCTGTGACCAGTTTCCTCTTCCTATTAGTCCAGTCGCTGGTACATTGGACCCTACAAAAGTTGTAAATTTCACAAACTTTTAGTATGTTGTATGTTGTGGTGTATAGTGCAAATAATAGTTTTCGACTTTGAGAACCCTTTGCTATCGCAATATTTTGACATTTTTTTTCTATTTTTCTCTAGCAATTTTTTTCCCTTATGACAAAAAGCTCTCTTACCTTCCTTTTAGAGCGTTAAATTTTGTACAGTTTTCATTGGTCAAACGCACTTTTACACGTCAAACGTACGAAGATACAACATTTTAATTGAAGAACTTTATACACTCCTGGAAATTGAAGTAAGAACACCGTGAATTCATTGTCCCAGGAAGGGGAAACTTTATTGACACATTCCTGGGGTCAGATACATCAGTTGATCACACTGACAGAACCACAGGCACATAGACACAGGCAACAGAGCATGCACAATGTCGGCACTAGTACAGTGTATATCCACCTTTCGCAGCAATGCAGGCTGCTGTTCTCCCATGGAGACGATCGTAAAGATGCTGGATGTAGTCCTGTGGAACGGCTTGCCATGCCATTTCCACCTGGCGCCTCAGTTGGACCAGCGTTCGTGCTGGACGTGCAGACCGCGTGAGACGACGCTTCATCCAGTCCCAAACATGCTCAATGGGGGACAGATCCGGAGATCTTGCTGGCCAGGGTAGTTGACTTACACCTTCTAGAGCACGTTGGGTGGCACGGGATACATGCGGACGTGCATTGTCCTGTTGGAACAGCAAGTTCCCTTGCGGTCTAGGAATGGTAGAACGATGGGTTCGATGACGGTTTGGATGTACCGTGCACTATTCAGTGTCCCCTCGACGATCACCAGAGGTGTACGGCCAGTGTTGGAGATCGCTCCCCACACCATGATGCCGGGTGTTGGCCCTGTGTGCCTCGGTCGTATGCAGTCCTGATTGTGGCGCTCACCTGCACGGCGCCAAACACGCATACGACCATCATTGGCACCAAGGCAGAAGCGACTCTCATCGCTGAAGACGACACGTCTCCATTCGTCCCTCCATTCACGCCTGTCGCGACACCACTGGAGGCGGGCTGCACGATGTTGGGGCGTGAGCGGAAGACGGCCTAACGGTGTGCGGGACCGTAGCCCAGCTTCATGGAGACGGTTGCGAATGGTCCTCGCCGATACCCCAGGAGCAACAGTGTCCCTAATTTGCTGGGAAGTGGCGGTGCAGTCACCTACGGCACTGCGTAGGATCATACGGTCTTGGCGTGCATCCGTGCGTCGCTGCGGTCCGGTCCCAGGTCGACGGGCACGTGCACCTTCCGCCGACCACTGGCGACAACATCGATGTACTGTGGAGACCTCACGCCCCACGTTTTGAGCAATTCGGCGGAACGTCCACCCGGCCTCCCGCATGCCCACTATACGCCCTCGCTCAAAGTCCGTCAACTGCACATACGGTTCACGTCCATGCTGTCGCGGCATGCTACCAGTGTTAAAGACTGCGATGGAGCTCCGTATGCCACGGCAAACTGGCTCACACTGACGGCGGCGGTGCACAAATGCTGCGCAGCTAGCGCCATTCGACAGCCAACACCGCGGTTCCTGGTGTGTCCGCTGTGCCGTGCGTGTGGTCATTGCTTGTACAGCCCTCTCGCAGTGTCCGGAGCAAGTATGGTGGGTCTGACACACTGGTGTCAATGTGTTCTTTTTTCCATTTCCAGGAGTGTATTTAAAAAAAAAATGGCAGGTACCTCTAATGGTCGACGCTTAACACGAAGTACCCACTACCACTGTCCTCAATGGGATTCTCATTTCTAAGTTGCGTAAAAATAACAAAAACACAGGTTTTTCGTGATGAGTGTTTGTAATTGTTAGAGTTCAATTACCGCAGAAACACCACCCCACTCGTCTCCTAATATAACGTCATTTCTTAGGAGCTAATGTGTATTTTTTTGAAAAAATGGAAATTACTAGAATAATCATCTTGGGCTTGAAGCTCTTTTCTTCCGTGTTTGCTTTAACAATACGTATGTTTTTGGATGGGGTCCGCCTTTAGCAAAGCTCAGTTTTGTTTTTTAATCCAAACATGTTTCACTGCAGTTGCAGCATCTTGAGTGGGCATTTATTTTCCATCTGTTATAGATAAAAAGTGTTCTTTGCTGTTTGTATACATGTAGCTATTAGTTTTTAAATTGTAATTACATATATTTGAAAAAACACATAAATTACGTGGTAAAAAGGTGTGAATTCGTAATTTATGTGTTTTTTCAAATATCTGTAATTACGATTTAAAAACTAATAGCTGTATGTATACAAATAGCAAAGAACACTCTTTAACAGATGGAAAATAAAAGCAGACTGAAGATTTTGCAACTGCAGTCAAACATGTTTGGGTTAAATAACAAAATTGTGTTTTGTTAAAGGCGGAACCATCCAAAAACATACGTATTACTACGAATAAAAAGAACATGTAACGGAGTACAGAATCATACAAAACAGTCAACGCTTTGTTCTTTTACTTCCGTATGACGATTCAGATTGGGTATCTGCTTCTTCCACCTGAGCGATGATCTCGTCGTTGAATTTACCCTTCATCGTAATTCTCCCTTAACATCCTCCTCGTTGAAATTCGCCTCGGGGGAATTCTTGCATGTATGACACCAACAGTGTTCGCCAATGGCAGAGTACAGGAGTAATGCTTTTTGGAGCTGCAGACCACCTTTCGTACATTTGCTAGAAATGACTTTCAGTAAGGAGCCTAGAGCTGCATTTTTCGATGTTTTTATGCGAATCAACCCTCTTCTTACTAGCGTCCTACTCCAAACTGATGCGGTGTTCGTCACCAAGCCATCCCTGTACTTGTAGATAGATAAGAAATGATTGGTACTGGACGGCGTCTCGAGTTGGCGGCAGGATCACAAGCTGGGATTTGGGTTTTGCCGCAGATATATGCAACTCTCACCGTCAGAGATGGTCTTTGTACTCGGTTCATGTCATCATGTACAGTGTGAGAAGAAACGTTTCCCCTGCTTTAGAAATTTGACATGCTGTTGTGCCTGGCTGTTTGAAATTACTGCTCCAGCCAGGGAAGGGATTTTCTCGTAAATGGTGTTGACTTTATTTTTATCTTATCCAAAGAAGATTGAAGTAGTGTTTCACCCATCTGCGATATGAAGAGAAATGCTATACTATTGATTGAATCGGCGTGATGCTTATGAGTGCAGAACTGTGGGGAAATTACCCTCCAACTCTTCTATACATAAACATTATTTTGACAGGAGGCTAATGCTGTCAGAAGCACCAGGAAACATACGTCTTTATCCGTGATGGTAACATTATGATAGTCACCAATATCCAGCGGTGTTCATTATCATCAATCATAACGGTTTCTTCTATTACTTGCAGAACAGTTTGGTAATGGCACGTACCACTGTGCTTTTTTTTTTAAAAAAAAAAAGAATTAACTCAATGAAAGTTATAATGCTAAAAGGTACTGTTGTTTTGCAGCTTTTTGATAATTTGGGTAATTTTTCGTTCATTTTAAGTTCTACACGTTGATAAGCATCTGGCGTAAAAAAAAAAAAACTTTTAACCTGTGCTAGTGGAAATTGCAGCACGTTTAATGCTCTACGAGAAAGGTTAGAGAGCTGTTTGACGTAGGACGAAGGGGGGGGGGGGGGAGAACTTGTAGCGAAAAAATTGCAAAAATTGTTAAAATTCCGCGGTTTTTCAGCACCCGTCAAGTTAGCACAAGGTTCATGAGGTTGAAAATTTGTGTTCTGAACTACACACCGCCTATATACTGAACAACATACCGAAAGTTCACAAAATTTCGATCTTTTGTGATGGACCGCCCCTTGTTCATTACCTGTTCAGCTGACCTACAGATCCATTTCGAACATCCGCCGTCAGGTGTGATGTTAATCTGTCAGCTTGCCACTTTTATTTTCTTGTAAATATGTTATGGTGATGCTGGTATTTTGAAATCGGCTCGCAGTATTGAGAGAGAGTGTCCATGCAGACGGTGATTCACGCAGCAAATAAGGCTGGCATTATTTTTACTAGCGACAGTGCTGCGAGAGAACGCTTGGCCTAGATAGAGTAATGGCGGTGACGACATTTTGGCCAAGACCTTTCTCCTGCCACTCATTTGCTTCCAGAGTAATAAGATATTGCCCAAAAGCGTTTCGCACGGCGTGCCGGAAACTTTTCCGTTGACGGTCGCGTATGTAGCTGATAATAACGCCTTTATGATGCATCATTCTACTAGTTTTCTCAGGTGAAACGTACATCTTGGTGAGAGTACAGAATGGGTATGCAGTAGATCGACATGGTGTGAAAATGCGTCTTCTGTAACTAGATCAATTATTTTATGACATCGTGACAGCGAACATACGAATAATGCTCAGTAGGTGCCAAGCATTTATAAAGTAGCAGTAAAAATGTTCTTTGTACGAGGATTCGTAATACTTTCATTGGCAAAGGGCTATATCATTTACTACCTCTTCATTACGCCTGTCTTCGCCGCACTGATGGGAGAGAAAATTCGGTCAAATGTTGGTGTGTTCCCAATAAATATTTAAAAAACTGGTATTTGACACAGTAGTTGTTTGTCGCTTGATTAAGGCTATCAGTGTTAGTCAAACAACGGAAGTCAAAGTTTAGCCGCTACGTGCAGTGTACTGATGAATGTCCTTGTAGTTACCGGTTGCACTAATTATGTAGTTCAAACGATTTTTTCATAAAATAATGGTATCGCACCACACAAATATGAGCCCCAGAGTAATCTGGTCAGTTTACATCAAAAGTTAAGTGACTCCTTGCACTGATTTTTGCGCATATTGTGGATTAGTTCTGATGATCAGATATAATTAGTGAAACTTAATGAGAATACTGTATTTTTTTAGACTCCAGCTTGCATTTCCATATTTGCGACATTACGTGACAAATGAAACGAGCACACGGAGCCGCGATCCGTGCCTGTCAGCAGGAGAGTGGTTCTGGCTAGTTATTACGTGTATCGAAAGTGAAACTGGGTCTCTTTGTGTGTCAGGCGAGTCCGCTATCGCGTCGGCGGGGTTCCGCGACCAATCGCAACGGCGGCCGCGTTGTACGGCGTCGGCGTCGGCGTAGGCTGACCCACAAACCCACTACACTTGAACTCTTTCGGCGCCGCGCGCCGCCGCCGCCAACATGGCTGTCGCGCGCAACCTTACGTAACGTGACGTCAGCGATCAGCGAGCAGCGCCGCGACGGCCGACTCGCCAAACTCTCACTGCCCGCCAGCCCTCGCGTAATGTGACGTTCGGTTTTCTCCAGCCGCTGTGGGCGAAATCGCTCTCGCTGTCTGCTCGGCGCGGCGGAACTGCCGGAGTTGCGGAGTGTGGCCTAATACGCCGGGGGAAATGCTGGCGCAAGCTTTGTGGACGTCTGCGGGCTGCTGTTTGTGCGCCTCCCCCCCGTAACTAAACATTGCGGCACCCTCTCAATCGTAAACACGGCATACTTAAGACTGCTGCCTTGTGTTTGATTATCAATATCTTGTTGGATTCGAATAAGACACATCTTACAGCCAGTGTTTCACCAATTATATGAGAAATAAAGGCACTGCTCCAGTTATGTTTCTTCTTGCGCAGTGCGCCACGTAGCATAAATTTAGTCTCGTGCAGCGGAAGTTTGCGTCAGTTTTGTATTCACGTATGCAAACAAGCACTGTGGACGACAAATTACATAAATGCGAATTTCTGCGAGGTGTTGGAGGCAGAACCACACACACACACACACACACACACACACACACACACACACACACAAAATGATGAAAGGAGAAAAATTTATGGCTTAACATTTTCGCTAGTCATGTAATAAAACTTCAGCATCGTCCATGACTCTTTCATTTACTGCTTCTACTACTATTTTTTTTCTACTACTAATTTTATTCGCAACACATACTGCAGATAGTATCTGCATATACATCTGAATTTACCTGCAAAATGGTATACTTGTACGACACATAGTCCTAAACACTGAGATGCGTGGAACACTAGCTTTTGAATAAATCGAGTGAAAATTACTAGGACTATACTCATCTAGTGTTTGATAATTGGTAACTTGCCGACGTACAACAAACTTTAAAAATAATTTCAAACCTTTCCGAAACTTTTTCTCGCTTCGTTAGATTGCTTAGAGATTTGGTGTATACTGGTAAGCATACCATTTAAGTACTTATTGGCACAGTTGCATATTTTCTAAAAACATTAAAATAAAATTTTTCGCAACTGCTAGACCCAGTATGTCTCGTGTGTGGTTCTCGATTTTCGCTTTGCCCTCGTATTATATAAAGAGCTCGTGTCTAAATTCCATGCAGATGTTATTGGAAATTATTCGACTTGATATAGGAGATTAGTGGAGAGCTACCTTCAGGGTTCATATTATTTCTAGATGTCCATGTAGAAAAAATGACTTAACGTGTACGTTTTTGTTGTGTGGGTAAAAATTTCAAAATTTGTGGTGTGGACTATGGGACGAAACTGCTGAGGTTGAAAGTTCAAATGGCTCTGAGCACTATGGGACTTAACATCTATGGTCATCAGTCCCCTAGAACTTAGAACTACGTAAACCTAACTAACCTGAGGACATCACACAACACCCAGCCATCACGAGGCAGAGAAAATCCCTGACCCCGCCGAGAATCGAACCCGGGAACCCTGGCGTGGGAAGCGAGAACGCTACCGCACGACCACGAGCTGCGGGCACTGCTGAGGTCATCGGTCCCTAGGCTTACGCACTACTTAATCCAACTGAAACTAACTTACGCTAAGGACAACACACACACCCATGCCCGAGGGAGGACTCGATCCTCCGACTGGGGAAGCCGCTTCCGTTGTGAGTGCTGCGAGGAAAAACCTCTTCCATGTGTTCTGAATAGAGAACTCAGAGGGTCCATTAGCAGCGCAGAACCAGAACACGTAGTTCGTGCAGCGTCCTTGGAATACGTGACGGGTATGTTTCGGTATGTAGTGGTGGTTTCTTCTCTGTCAGAGACTGCCTCAAGAAATCTTACGCTCGTCGGATGAATTCTATATATGCGGGATGATTCCATGATGACGAGACAAATTTTCAGGGGTAATGGAGAAAGGTGAATGTATCAATTTGAGGTAGGGGACCCTCATCCAGAAACGACCAAGTCGATTGTTGTAAGCGAAAATCGTTCTGACGCCTCTGGGTGTGGACCTCTTCTACTCCAGGGTCTTTGGTTATCATATTTTGAAATGATGTAGTATGGATCAAAACAAGAAAAAAGTGCAGTAAAAGTGAATTCTAAAATACATGACTTAAGAGCAATGAGAAGCTTGTGCAGTAGAAGAGATGTTTCTTACAGTAGCAAAGATGAAAAAGTGCTCTTAGCTGTTAAAGAATGCCATTTAGAACCCGTCTTTTCTGGACTTTTTTTTCTTGTTTTGGCCCATACTACCAACTTTCAAAATATCGAATGCAAAAGCAAAGAACTTATAGTAGAAGATGTCCACTGTCAGAGATATCAGAACGAATTTCGTCTCGGTCGTTTCCCTTCTCCACGACATCTGAAAGCTTGTAACATCGCCACGGAATCACTCTGTATAACAATTTCACCCGCTTTGGATATGACTCGCTCTCAGTCAAAATCAACAAACCCTGCTCTTTCATTTGGTACGTTGTAGGACACCAGAAGCAACTGTTAATTGTTCATTGCATGCTCGTAACGACTTAGTACATACTTTCTACTCTTCAAGAAATATTTTGTTGACTGTGGAATGTTGACTAATTTCTGCTATTCGTGTATTTCATTAGTTGTTTGTAGGTGACTTTTTTGTGTGTGTGGCTCACTTTAAAAGAGAAAATTCGATAACAAAGCAGAAAACATTCAGGCATTGTTTCTGTTACTTGAAAGTCTTGATGATAAATTTCGCTGTTGCTGAGTCTTATTTGTGTTTTAATGTGGAGTTTGGTGCGAGGTGCCCATGTGTACATTCCTGCCGACTAGTGTTAATCTGTGATGTAACATAACTACCCTGCTCCCTTTTTCGAAATCTTATTTTTGTCACCTTAATGATCCGATACTCCTGTAGGGTTTCGAAAATTTTAGCAAGTATTACTTGAACCGCTGTGCAGGCCTTGGTGATATCTGCTTTGATTACGGACGTTCTTTATGTAACAATGTCAAAATGCTCTTTTACACATCATGTAATACGTAAGCGACCGTGCTGTGTGTGGCGGTGGCGTTTGTAGAAGTAGCCCGGGAAGGAAGATCGCAGGCATAAAGTCGTATTTTTCTAAATAGTGCCTCTCGGCATTTTGGGAGCAAGGTTTTTTGCTGTGTACAGTACCTTTTTTCTTAGCAGATTTTTGAGCGTACCTGTAGCGTTCTGGCATCGAGTACTGACTCCGATCGAATCGTACAGTGTTCCTTTGAAATTTTCCTTCCCTTTCGTGAATCCATTTTTGTTCGCTTCCCAGACAGGCGAAAGTTATTTGAGAATTGATTGAATGAGAGCTTTTCAAGCACCCTCATTCCTAATTGTTTGAATTACTCTTCCTTAAGATTATTCCGAGAAATCTCACAAGAGAAGCATATATCCAACGGGTCTTTGATTCTTCTCATCTTCCGCAAGATTGTAGCGCTTACTGGGATGTAACAAATGGTGCTCTAATACGACGAGCTTCTCAAATGCTTTCAGGTAATCCAAGTTCAAACTTCTACGAGCGTTTTGAGTACCTAACGAGCGAGCTCACAACCGGCTAAGACCACAGAAGAGACGTCAGCCCCTACTACGCTCGCTTCCCAATATTTTTTGTATAATATTTCATAAAGTACTTGTATGTCTACAACGATGTATGTTTATTCGGAAACGAATAATATTAATATAATGATAATCGTAGAGGTAAATTCTCTCGAGCTATTATCGAGGTTCAGTAAGTAATCGTGGTGAAATGAACATTCGTTTTCGATATATTCAGACAAATACGAAAAAGTTATCCCAGTGAAGGCATTATACATAATTCTTCGCCATTATTGGTAGACCGACAGTATTTCGGATGCTGCTTAACATGTCGTTGTTGTTGTGGTCTTCAGTCCTGAGACTGGTTTGATTTGCAGCTCTCCATGCTACTCTATTCTGTGCAAGCTTCTTCATCTCCCAGTACCTACTGCACCCTACATTCTTCTGAATCTGCTTAGTGTATTCATCTCTTGGTCTCACTCTACGATTTTTATCCTCCACGCTGCCCTCCAATACTAAACTGGTGATCCCTCGATGTCTCAGAACATGTCCTACCAACCGATCCCTTCTTCTAGTCAAGTTGTGTGGCAAACTCCTCTTGTCCCAATTCTGTTCAATACCTCCTCATTAGTTATGTGATCTACCCATCTGATCTTCAGCATTCTTCTGTAGCACCACATTTCGAAAGCTTCTATTCTCTTCTTGTCTAAACTATTTATCGTCCATGTTTCACTTCCATACAAGGCTACACTTCATACAAATACTTTCAGAAACGACTTCCTGACATTTAAATCTATACTCGATGTTAACAAATTTTTCTTCTTCAGAAACGCTTTCCATGCCATTACCAGTCTACATTTTCCTCTCTACTTCAACCATCATCAGTTATTTTGCTCCCCATATAGCAAAACTCCTTTACTACGTTAAGTGTCTCATTTCCTAATCTAATTCCCTCAGCATCACTCGACTTAATTCGACTACATTCCATTATCCTCCTTTTGCTTTTGTTGATGTTCATCTTATACCCTCCTTTCAAGACACTGTCCATTCCATTCAACTGCTCTGCCAAGTCTTTTGCTGTCTCTGACAGAATAACAATGTCATCGGCAAACCTCAAAGTTTTTATTTCTTCTCCATGGATTTTAATACCTACTCCGAAGTTTTCTTTTGTTTCCTTTATTACTTGCTCAATATACAGATTGAATAACATCAGGGATAGGCTACAACCCTGTCTCACTCCCTTCCCAACCACTGCTTCCCTTTCATACCCCTCGACTCTTGAACTGCCATCTGCTTTCTGTACAAACTGTAAAAAGGCTTTCGCTCCCTGTATTTTACCCCTGCCACCTTCAGAATTTGAAAGAGAGTATTCCAATCAACATTGTCAAAAGCTTTCTCTATGTCTACAAATGCTAGAAACGTAGGTTTGCCTTTCCTCAATCTTTCTTCTAAGATAAGTCGTAGGGTCAGTATTGCCTCACATGTTCCGATATTTCTACGGAATCCAAACTGATCTTCACCGAGGTCGGCTTCTATCAGTTTTTCCATTCGTCTGTAAAGAACTCGCGTTAGTATTTTGCAGCTGTGACTTATTAAACCGATAGTTCGGTAATTTTCACATCTGTCAGCACCTGCTTTCTTTGGGATTGGAATTATTATATTCTTCTTGAAATCTGAGGGTATTTCGCCTGTCTGATACAACTTGCTCACCAGATGGTAGAGTTTTGTCAGGTCTGTCTCTCCCAAGGCCGTCAGTAGTTCTAATGGAATGTTGTCTATTCCCGTGGCCTTGTTTCGACTCAGGTCTTTCAGTGCTCTGTCAAATTCTTTACACAGTATCATATCTCCCATTTCATCTTCATCTACATCCTCTTCCATTTCCATAGTATTGTCCTCAAGTACATCGCCCTTGTATAGACCCTCTATTTACTCTCTCTACCTTTCTGCTTTCTCTTCTTTGCTTAGAACTGGGTTTCCATCTGAGATTGCTTACCATATGTGAATGAAAAACGTAGTACAGACAAACACTAAGCACATTTTATGAATACCAATTTCTGACATTCACATTTAATTTCTAATACTGATAATGGAAAACGAAACTCATTAACATTTAAAAAGAATGGTCGTTCAAACATTATTTTGGATTCGAGTCAAAGAAAGAGAGAGTGCGGAGGATTGTTATATGCACACCATAATTTCTCTCTTGTTCTTTTACAATGCAGAAGGTTTTTGCACTCGTTCCAGAAAATTTTTGATTTGGTGACAGATGTATACGTCGCAAGACTGACACAACAATCTATTTTTCTTTAATATGATCTTCAGCGTACACGTCGTCCGCTCGTTTTACGTCTTGAAAGGTTTGATCATACAGACTGCATTCGTTTTCCTTCACCATCAGGTTGTTCTTCACCTAACGCAATATGACAGCTTACAGAAATGTTTTGTGTACATTAGTCGTCAAGTCCCTAAATTTTGTGCAAGTGTCTCAAAATGTTTTAAATGTGTGGGCCTATAACTACTCGTACTTTAGTTTGTATCGTATCCCCAATTAAGTACATTGCCCTCCTATTCTATAGCGAGTATTAAATAAGATGCAATTCTTGTGTAGTTGTATTTGTTCCCTCCTTGTGCTGGTTTTATTTGTTCAGAAATTACGTACAAATAAACTAAACGTAGATTTATAGCATCGTGTGTGTGCAAACCTCCACGATTAAATACAAAGTTATTATCCGTCTTATTGCTTGCCAAGTTGACCTAGCTGTATCGAAGAGACCATACAGGTATCTTCCCCCGTTTGCGACTACCACCACGTAGAATTCGCCACAGACTGTGATGCGTGACCCAAAGTGCGTGGCTACGTCTGGTCTTCCGAAGCGAGGCCCTCCTAAAAGACAGGCCGTGGCGTGTTCGTCACAGCACGTGACACTGCGGGTCTTACGAGTGCCAGCAGCCGTCTCCGCTGGGAAGCTAGTAACTATTTCAGACGAATTTAACCTTTCTTGACTGCTTGTTGAAATGCATGCAAGTTCTCGATAGCACACTAAAAAATTAAGACGTTCAATAGGAACTTTTTCAATCAAATATTGATTTTGATTTTCCGTGGGCCCTGCACGGAACCGAGCAATCACGAAGTATGGCGGACAAGCCGACTACTGTGACGTCACAAGTCTGTTGCAGGGCCCGTATATCATCTCGTTGGCCCCGTTTCGAAGGTAAATTTTGCCCTCACAACGCTGTGTTCTCTGAGCAGTGCTTAATAGAAAGTAGTTAGTAGCATAAAGCGTAAGCGTGTACAGAATTGAAAAACAGAAGGAAGACGTACAGACTGCCAGACATTGGATTTTCGAAATGGGCGTTGTTGTGTAATAGTAAGTGTTGGGGACAAATTTCATAGCACCCAATATAGCGTTAATCGACACTACAAGGCTTCTATTCGTGAGGGCATTCGAAATTTGGTACTGTGTATAAACCGTAAGCGCCTACGAAAGCTGTCCAGGAAGAGAGTCAAAGCGCTTGAAATTTGCCATTGTAGAAAGACACTCTACTGTACCGTACCAAACAGTCACTTTGTATGGTTGCTTTCATAATAAATTAAAGTGAAATATTGGTCTAGTAGGCGTATATTTGTAACCGACCCCCGAACTCTGTTTTGTGAATGAACAACCAGATCGCCTTGAAGTAGAAAGTTCCGCAGTCTAATTAACCTGTGCGCAAAGTGATATTCTTCATTCTAAAGCGATCTGTCGTCAGACCATTTCACATCACCTATCGGCACATAGGACGAATAAAAATGAGTGATTTGTGGGATACAGGTACGAACATACCTCAGATATTAAATGTAATTGCACGGTGTCTGCTTTCAAGCCACATTAAATGCTACTGTTTCATTGTGTTTCACGGTGAAAACACAATGACAAATACCGATATGTCTTTCGGAAGCGTATTGGTCAGTATTCAGCTCTAGTTTTAGAAGGTGAATTGTCTTGGGAGGCGAGTGAATCGTTTCTTTTCATTAAAACTCGGTGATCATGTCACATGTTTTTATGGCTCGGCGGAATAATAACTGCTGCGCCGAATACTTACCAAAAGTACGTTAAATATTCGAGCAAGAATTCTTTCATGTTACTTATGTGTCCTCGACGTAAACTTTGTTCTCTATTGAAAAGAGCTTGGTGTAAAAGCTCTCGACCAGTCGTAATATCCAAATAAAAAAGATATTTGTGTTTCTGCCGGACGCTGTGGTGGAGCAGTTCTAGGCACTTCAGTCTGGAACCGCGCGACCGCTACGGTCGCAGGTTCGAATCCTGCCTCGGGCATGGATGTGTGTGATGTCCTTAGGTTAGTTAAGTAGTTCCAAGTTCTATAGTGCTCAGAGCCATTTGTGTTTCTGTTTACACTTTCGGTACGTCTGTGCGTACATAGGCACCTTAAACTACTCTGCAAGTCATAGTACAGTTTTTGACGTAGGAACTTTTTACTAGTTGTATCCATTCTGTATCCTGTTCTCTTAGAGCATGGAGTGGACGAGAAAGTCTTGTCTTTATGATGTAATGCGAGGAGTCATACACTGAGGTGGCAAAAATTATGGGATACCTCCCATTATCGTGTCGGACCTCCTTTGGCCCAGCAGAGTGCAGCAACACGTCATGGCATGAACTCAGCAAGTCGTTGGAAGTCTCATACAGGAATATTGAACCACGCTGCCTCTATAGCCGTCCACAATTGCGGAAATGTTGTCGCTGCAGTGGTTTGTGCACGAACTTATCTCTCTGTTATGTCCCATAAATGTTCGATAAGATTCAAGTTTTATCTAGGTGGCCAAATCATTCGCTCGAACTGTCCAGAATGCTTTTAAAACCAATCGCGAACGACTGTGGCCCGGTGACGTAGCGCATTGTCATCCATAAAAATTCCATTGTTATTTGGGAGCGTGAATGGCTGCAAGTGGTCCCAGATGGTTCGTGGGACTAGGGGACTCAGTCCATTCCATGGAAACACAGACCACACCATTATGGAGCCATCACCAGCATGCACAGTGCCTTGTTGAGAGCATGGGCCCATGGCTTCGTGGGGCCTGCGCCACACTCTAACCTTACTGACTGAAATCGGTACGCATTTGAAGAGATGGCAGTTTTCCAGTCGTCGAGGATGCAATTGATATCATCAGGAGCCCAGGAGAGGCGCTGAAGGCGCTGTTGCGCTATTAGCAAAGGTACTCGCGTCGCTCGTCTTCTGTCATAGCGTATGAACGACAGAATTCACCGTCTTGTTCTAACGAATACGCTCGTCGTACTTTTCACATTCATTTATGCTTTTATTTGACGCAGTGTTGCGTGTCTGTTAGCTCTGACAACTGAACGCAAACGCCGCTGCTCTCGGTCGTGAAATGAAGGCCGTCGGGCACTGCGTCGGCCTTGGTGTTAGATATGCCTGAAATTTGGTGTTCTCGGCACACTCGTGACACTGTCGATCTAGGAAAATTGAACTTCCTAACTATATGAAACATGGACCTTGCCGTTGGTGGGGAGGCTTGCGTGCCTCAGCGATACAGATGGCCGTACTGTAGGTGCAACCACAACGGAGGGGTATCTGTTGAGAGGCCAGACAAACGTGTGGTTCCTGAAGAGGGGCAGCAGCCTTTTTAGTAGTTGCAGGGGCAACAGTCTGGATGATTGACTGATCTGGCCTTGCAACATTAACCAAAACGACCTTGCTGTGCTGGTACTGCGAACGGCTGAAAGCAAGGGGAAACTACAGACGTAATTTTTCCCGAGGACATGCAGCTTTACTGTATGATTAAATGATGATGGCATCCTCTTGGGTAAAATATTCCGGAGGTAAAATAGTCCCCCATTCGGATCTCCGGGCGGGGACTACTCAGGAGGATGTCGTTATCAGGAGAAAGAAAACTGGCGTTCTAAGGATCGGAGCGTGGAATGTCAGATCCCTTAATCGGGCAGGTAGGTTAGAAAATTTAAAAAGGGAAATGGATAGGTTAAAGTTAGATATAGTGGGAATTAGTGAAGTTAGGTGGCAGGAGGAACAAGACTTCTGGTCAGGTGACTACAGAGTTATAAACACAAAATCAAATAGGGGTAATGCAGGAGTAGGTTTAATAATGAATAGGAAAATAGGAATGCGGGTAAGCTACTACAAACAGCATAGTGAACGCATTATTGTGGCCAAGATAGATACGAAGGCCACACCTACTACAGTAGTACAAGTTTATATGCCAACTAGCTGTGCAGATGACGAAGAAATTGAAGAAATGTATGATGAAATAAAAGAAATTATTCAGATAGTGAAGGGAGACGAAAATTTAATAGTAATGGGTGACTGGAATTCGAGTGTAGGAAAAGGGAGAGAAGGAAACATAGTAGGTGAATATGGATTGGGGCTAAGAAATGAAAGAGGAAACCGCCTAGTAGAATTTTGCACAGAGCACAACTTAATCATAGCTAACACTTGGTTTAAGAATCATGAAAGAAGGTTGTATACGTGGAAGAACCCTGGTGATACTAAAAGGTATCAGATAGATTATATAATGGTAAGACAGAGATTTAGGAACCAGGTTTTAAGTTGTAAGACATTTCCAGGGGCAGATGTGGACTCTGACCACAATCTATTGGTTATGACCTGTAGATTAAAACTGAAGAAACTGCAAAAATGCGGGAAATTAAGGAGATGGGACCTGGATAAACTGAAACAACCAGAGGTTGTACAGAGTTTCAGGGAGAGCATAAGGGAACAATTGACAGGAATAGGGGAAAGAAATACAGTAGAAGAAGAATGGGTAGCTCTGAGGGATGAAGTAGTGAAGGCAGCAGAGGATAAAGTAGGTAAAAAGACGAGGGCTGCTAGAAATCCTTGGGTAACAGAAGAAATATTGAATTTAATTGATGAAAGGAGAAAATATAAAAATGTAGTAAATGAAGTAGGCAAAAAGGAATACAAACGTCTCAAAAATGAGATCGACAGAAAGTGCAAAATGGCTAAACAGGGATGGCTAGAGGACAAATGTAAGGATGTAGAAGCTTATCTCACTAGGGGTAAGATAGATACTGCCTACAGGAAAATTAAAGAGACCTTTGGAGAGAAGAGAACCACGTGTATGAATATCAAGAGCTCAGATGGCAACCCAGTTCTAAGCAAAGAAGGGAAGGCAGAAAGGTGGAAGGAGTATATAGAAGGTTTATACAAGGGCGATGTACTTGAGGATAATATTATGGAAATGGAAGAGGATATGGATGAGGACGAAATGGGAGATACGATACTGCGTGAAGAGTTTGACAGAGCACTGAAAGACCTGAGTCGAAACAAGGCCCCCGGAGTAGACAACATTCCATTAGAACTACTGACGGCCTTGGGAGGGCCAGTCATGACAAAACTCTACCAGCTGGTGAGCAAGATGTATGAGACAGGCGAAATACCCTCAGACTTCAAGATCAATATAATAATTCCAATCCCAAAGAAAGCAGGTGCTGACAGATGTGAAAATTACCGAACTATCAGTTTAATAAGTCACAGCTGCAAAATACTAACGCGAATTCTCTACAGACGAATGGAAAAACTGGTAGATGCGGACCTCGGGGAGGATCAGTTTGGATTCCGTCGAAATGTTGGAACACGTGAGGCAATACTGACCTTACGACTTATCTTAGAAGAAAGATTAAGAAAAGGCAAACCTACGTTTCTAGCATTTGTAGACTTAGAGAAAGCTTTTGACAATGTTGACTGGAATACTCTTTTTCAAATTCTAAAGGTGGCAGGGGTAAAATACAGGGAGCGAAAGGCTATTTACAATTTGTACAGAAAGCAGATGGCAGTTATTAGAGTCGAGGGGCATGAAAGGGAAGCAGTGGTTGGGAAAGGAGTGAGACAGGGTTGTAGCCTCTCCCCGATGTTATTCAATCTGTATATTGAGCAAGCAGTAAAGGAAACAAAAGAAAAATTTGGAGTAGGTATTAAAATTCATGGAGACGAAGTAAAAACTTTGAGGTTCGCCGATGACATTGTAATTCTGTCAGAGACGGCAAAGGACTTGGAAGAGCAGTTGAACGGACTGGACAGTGTCTTGAAAGGAGGATATAAGATGAACATCAACAAAAGCAAAACGAGGATAATGGAATGTAGTCAAATTAAATCGGGTGATGCTGAGGGAATTAGATTAGGAAATGAGACACTTAAAGTAGTAAAGGAGTTTTGCTATTTGGGGAGCAAAATAACTGATGATGGTCGAAGTAGAGAGGATATAAAATGTAGAATGGCAATGGCAAGGAAAGCGTTTCTGAAGAAGAGAAATTTGTTAACATCGAATATAGATTTATGTATCAGGAAGTCGTTTGAAAGTATTTGTTTGGAGTGTAGCCATGTATGGAAGTGAAACATGGACGATAACTAGTTTGGACAAGAAGAGAATAGAAGCTTTCGAAATGTGGTGCTACAGAAGAATACTGAAGATAAGGTGGATAGATCACGTAACTAATGAGGAGGTATTGAATAGGATTGGGGAGAAGAGAAGTTTGTGGCACAACTTGACTAGAAGAAGGGATCGGTTGGTAGGACATGTTTTGAGGCATCAAGGGATCACAAATTTAGCATTCGAGGGCAGCATGGAGGGTAAAAATCGTAGAGGGAGACCGAGAGATGAGTACACTAAGCAGATTCAGAAGGATGTAGGTTGCAGTAGGTACTGGGAGATGAAGCAGCTTGCACAGGATAGAGTAGCATGGAGAGCTGCATCAAACCAGTCTCAGGACTGAAGACAACAACAACACAACTATATCTGAAATGGAATGTCCCATACGTCTAGTTCCAACGACCATTCCGTGTTCGAAATCTGTTAATTCTCATCGTGCGGCCATAATCACGTTGGAAATCTTTTAACACGAATCGCTTGAGTACAAATAACAACTCCGCCACTGCACTCCCCTTTTATACCTTGTATACGCGATACCCTATCCATCTGTATGTGTGCATATCACTGCCACTTAACTATTGTCACTTCAGTGTATGTCTATACGGTCGCTGAACAATTTGTGAAAATAAATTCAATAGCCTTCTAGCTGCAGTTTTTCAAAACCCTGCCACACATCCTGGTTGAACAGGATCCCTTGAGCGCATGTTTGAACAGTCGCTTTGAAAGTGAGTTGCCCATGATTGTATTCTCCCGTCCTCGTTTAGTTGCAATTAAATTCGTAAGTGACCGTCACAGTCACCACACTGCTGAAACCAAATACTCTTCTCGGAGAAATAATAGTATACTCCCGTGAAAAGCATTAAGAACTATAATGAAAGAACTTCGGACGAGGACTAGCTGGCAGCATTCGTCATGTAACATTTGGACTATTTCAGGAGAATTTTCTTTAGAGCTTTCTCTTACGCCGGAGTAAGGGGACGTATATGTTTGGCACAATAGAGTCACATTTACGAAGCCAAGTTGTTATGCAAGAGTAATCAACGGATGACAACGTCTGTCGTGCAGTTCTTATTCCGATTTACCTCAGGCATGCCGCGTTGTACCTTTTATTTTTTTTTTTTTTTTTTTTTTTCGAGTTTGCTCGTAACGACGTAACTTGACTGATTTTAAATTTCCGCACAAAAACCTTATGTCGCTCTGTAAAGGAGGAGAAAGAAACCAATTGCTACATTCTATATTTTGAGTAAACATTGCTAGACAGCGTTTTCAAATTAGTCTTGTTTATCGCTTTTTACTGTAAGCGCAGAACCGGTTATGACTGCTAGGCGTTAAACAGTCTGCGTAAACCGTGTTCGTTTTGCTGCGACCAGTATAACTGAACAGCTACGCAGTTTTCTCGTGACTCTTTACGAGATAGTTACAAAAAAAAACTACATCTTAATAGCGCAATTTTTTTTATTTAACTATCGAATTTCGTCTCTTGTGACACTGCTCTTCATTCAGTGGATTTCTGTGATGCACATTTTATCTTGTGCTCGTTTGGGAATTACTATCGTATTACTTCTGAACGTGGATGAAGTGTGCGTCAGCTGCACATGATCTGAGGTCATTGTTTTGTGTAGCCGGGAAAAGATTAGAAACGAAATATTTTTGACATTTTTCATTCCAGAGACGGTATCGTAAGACAACGTTCTTATTTACAGGGACATAACATTTATTTCGAGGAAACCAGATTGTACGTTTTCTCTCAATGCACTTGTGTCTAGTCTGAAGAACGAACACGACATAAGCGTCTAGGTGACGGCAGCTAGCTTGGCAGTGGTGTCGCCAGCCCTTTGCGAAGTGTGTGCAAGTGAGCTGTTATGGCCGCGGTGGCCGTTCCATTACTCGATCTCGCCAACACGCTCTCTGACTATCCCGGGCGATCATTTCTAGCATTCCGCTCCTCAAGCGGAAAACAACTGCGTGCAGTATAGTATCGGTTGCGTGCTCGCACACACGTCTACTGCCAAGAGAAGTATACTGTATGTACATGGTATAGTATAGTTTCAGTTCACTTGTATCTATATGCTAATTTTTGAACGTGCTCTCTGCTTATGATCGTTTGTAACAAAAATTGCGATGATGATGAGATTAAACTTCAAGCCGCGCGTCTGAGAGCCTTATGTAAGAAATTGTTACTTTTTCGATTCCTTGACTATGCTCCGAGAAGGATTCCGTGACTAGAAAATTGTATGATAGGTAAACTATTCAATTTCCTTGAGGTTATTTCCTGTGTGTTATTGCGACTACAAAAATGCGTGATTTTTTTCACCAGACGCGTTTCGCTCTATTGAGGTAAGCATCCTGTCATAAAGCATCCTCTGTGAAACAATGGTTTTAGGCAGTATAATTTCTGAGATATTCTGGCCCGCCCGTGACTTACAGCCAGGTTCAGACTTCTATATGTCGTCAACCATGTGCCTACAATCTGCACTTGTACATTTATCATTCGTATTTTCCTGTACAAGGGAGACGTTTGAACTGAACGTTGCAGGCACGGTTTCGGCGGATAAATACAATATTGCAGTGCCTGTGTTGTTCAGAAATGCGATGCAATGTTCCGCGGATATACCGGCTGTAGTCGCCGCAGTGCCTGTTCTTTCGGGCATGTCCGAAGGAACATTGTAACGTAAGCCGCACTAACACAGGCGCTACAATATCGTATTTATCCGCCGAAACCGGGCATGTAACTTTCAGTTCAAACGTCTCCCTTGTACAGGAATATAAATGATAAATGTACGAGTACATGCTGTAGAAACATGTTTGATGGCAGATGGAAGTTTGAGTCTGGCAGCGAGTTATGCTCGGATGACTTATGGTAAAGCCACCGCTCGCGACAATCGGGACCCCTGTCCAGCACAAATCTTCATTGTCGCCATCCCATTATACAACTGATAGTTGTTCATATTCGCAACTACGAATACATTTCGTGTACCTTTGGGATTAGCTAGAAAGGCGACTTCACTCCAGACCCCAGCGTCAAACATCCCTCTCTCTTCTGGTTTCAGCTCTTGAGGAAAACTGGGGTGCCATTCCCTCACACGCACTCACACACGTCACTGAAAGTGTCCACAACAGAGTTTAGCAGTTATAAAGGCGAATTGTGGACACACCCACATTAATGTCCGCTAGTAGGTGTTCGGACACTTTGATCGGATGGTGTATTTATAATGTTCCCTTATTGCAATGATGTAAAAAGAGTGAAGTAAATAATAAAGAAAAACCGCTCGAAATTAGTAATGTCCTTAGATATTTTATTCTATTTTCATCTTATTCGTGTTGGCGTGCCGTTTGTCTGCAGATTAACTTTACTTATTTGCGTTTTAAAAACTGTTCTTTCATTATGCCCGTTGCGGCCTTCTCTTGTTGTGCTTTATCTTAAAAAATATTTGTTTACAAAAATTGATTAAAGAACTGGAAGTAAAATTAGTATTTACATAACTTTAAATATTGTAGGCCGGCAAAACAGCGAAGATTTAACGCAGCAGTTTACTATTCATTCCCTCCTACAATGGTGTTCTGTGAAATTAGCCTTACAAAAAATGTTTCATATCGAACTTCAGAAATCCTTTTATAGTTCTTTGTTTTTACTATTATTTTCTACTACCATTAGAAAGAATTCATTCGCACTATAAAAAGTATCTTGAAAAGTAAAATTTCTTCAGTACTAATGGCGCTGAGCACACGTTATTATGCACCGTTGTACTTTTAAAATTTATTTTCTAATTACTATAACGCCCAAAAAGTTGAGCCTTTGAATGGAAGCTTATTGGACGAGGGTAAAAGTCTGTTTTGTAAAATTATATTTAAACAAAGAGAAAAATTGTACAGTATTGTGGTACTTCCAAACAGAAGTAATCTGTTTTAGATTACTCTAAAAACTGCAAATTTCCGACAGGCACGATGCATTGCTCGAGAAACTTTTTGTGGAAAATCATTTTTCAGGATATACAACCGGCATTCGTTAGAAGCCAGGAAAACTTCATCTGGTAATTAGATGTGATTTTTCAATATTAGCAGGTACCCGATAAGAAAAGATAGGCTGCAGCTATTACTGGTGATTCTTTCATACCGCAACGAGATGCAGACCTTCAGAAATAGGATGATTCTCTGTTTGCAGTCACATAACCAGCACGAGCGTCAAAGTGCGACGCTTGTAATGAAATTAAAGAGCCTACATTGCTTTTTTTTCGTAAGAATATCAACCTCGGCTGTCACAATGGTGGGACAGGAAGTGAAGTGCGTGTTCCTCTACTGCAATCAGATGCGTGCGGCAATCTAACCAAGAAATCTTCAGTGTATTTCATGTGCAATCTTTCACATTTGTTGTCCACTGTCTACCCCCTGTGTACTCACATGATGCAAGTTACGGCCACTTTTGTGAAACACTGACAGCAACAGATAACATTAGGATATTTGTGTAAATTGGAAAACCGTGCAGGAACGGTCAGAAAACACAAAATTTACAACATCTGTGGCTAAATGTGCCCCAACACTACTAGTGCAAAACACTGTAAGAGTAATGTCAGCTGTAATAGTAACATGCCTTGTTGCAGTACATTAAATTACGTTGGAATGTTACTCAGATACTATTCGAGAAGCTACTTCTTTTATAGTCCACTGATATTAGTTGCTGAAGAACTGCTGTGGCTCATTTGTCGAAACTCGTTCCCTGCAAATAGTCGGTCGTTAACGCGTTTGGCATCGAAGAAAAAGATTAGAAATTTTGAGCGGCGTTTGTATATGTCTGATAGCTGCTTTGTTGGAATCTCTCTGCAGTTTAGTGTTGGAGATCTTTAAAAATCGTCTTCCCAGTCGTTGTATTGTCAGTTTTTAATAGTTCTTATCGTCGAAGGACGATAGTCCTACTTTTCTACATCATGACAGCTACTTTCTTTTTATTTCTTTACGATTGCTTTACGATAATCGTAAAAGCAAACAAAGTCAGACCATCGGTGCAATGTACGTTAAAGCAG
The DNA here is from genome assembly GCF_023897955.1 of Schistocerca gregaria. Classification (NCBI taxonomy): domain Eukaryota; kingdom Metazoa; phylum Arthropoda; class Insecta; order Orthoptera; family Acrididae; genus Schistocerca; species Schistocerca gregaria. Next base: position 744,588,627 of record NC_064920.1, on the reverse strand, counting down.
AACACTTCTAGAAGTGCTTTGCCAAGAGTTCATAGTCGCCTGAGCCGTCAGCTTTTCAGCACAGGGGAGTTTCCCCTCATTGGATGCTTGGGTACTAACGACATGAAATCATGGGTGCAAATGCGTCTATTTCTATTACAGTACTCGAAGAGAAGATGTTAGATGAGTAAACTATCATCCATCTCATGAAAACCAGTACGTTTTGCATCCAGCGTCCTACTTTTGTCTAGCTCTTTCACCTATGTAAGCTACTTTCTCTCAGGCTACGTAGTCATAGATTTGTGCCATATAGCAACTACAAACAAGTTGTAACTTTGTTCGAACGCTGGTTTACTTTCATTCGTATGCAAGAACGTCAGAAGCACGTCATTACGTGTTTAGCGTGTGCACGTCGTTTTCGTGACGTGCTAGGAGACAGAAATCATTCGGTCGACACAGTGTGAATAGAATGGTCAAATCTGCTGACAAATGCGAATTTGGTGGCATGTAGATAATAATTGCACGATAGTTGTTACGGGTAGCACGCGTTGACGATGATCGTCGGTTGTTTTTGAGCTGCTGGTGTATATGGTTCAAATGGCTTTAAACACTATGGGACTTAACATCTGAGGTCATCAATCCCTTAGACTTAGTACTACTTAAACCTAACTAACCTAAGGGCATCACACACATCCATGGCCGAGGCAGGATTAGAACCTGCGACCGTAGTATTGGTGTTAATACAATTCATGACTACAACAGCGGTGGTATGCGACAAGGTTTGGTACGTAAACGCCTCAGCCAAGTACTTTTGCCCGTAGCAAAGCAGGATTTAGTCTTTGACTCAACTTGAAACAGAGCGTACTGTTGAAAAAACACGTGTATTAGGAGTACGCCTTTCATTGCATATTATGACAAAGGTCGACAAACTCCATTGATAGGCACTACTGGGAAGGTGCTACGGATTGCAGTGAGTCAATATTCGAATAAAAGTCAAGACAGTTATTCTCTGTCTGTCATAAATATGTCGTTCAGTTTGTTCAAAAAATGGTTCAAATGGCTCTAACCACTATGGGACTTAACAAATGGTTCAAATGGTTATCAGTACTATGGGACTTGGCATCGGAGGTCATCAGTCCCGTAGACTTAGAAATACTTAAACCTAACTAACCTAAGGACAACACACACTGTCATGCCCAAGGCAGAATTCGAACCTGCGACCGTAGCAGTATCGCGGTTCCGGACGGAAGCGCCTAGAACCGTTCGGCCGCAGCGGCCGGCTTTCAGTTTGTGGAACACTGTTTTATACAGACAAGTGTCGACAGTAATTTTTCCCACTATTCTTCCAATAACAGAATAGCATAGGAAGGGGATGGAAGATTACTGTACGCGATGTACGTCTGTCAGATGCTCCAGACAATAGATGCAGCTATGAACATGAATTCGACACTCAATCCTCAAGCCACGCATACTCATCTGGATCCCCACTGGATGTATAAAATGGTTCAAATGGCTCTGAGCACTATGGGACTCAACTGCTGTGGTCATTAGTTCCCTAGAACTTAGAACTACTTAAACCTAACTAACCTAAGGACATCACACACATCCATGCCCGACGCAGGATTCGAACCTGCGACCGTAGTGGTCGCGCGGCTCCAGACTGACGCGCCTAGAACCGCTCGGCCACAATGGCCGGCACTGGATGTATCCTTGCGACTCAAGGCACAATTATAAATGAAGACTACAAAAAAGTTAATATTATACAAGCCACGTGCATCATTTTTGGATTATGTCTTTTCCAACGGCGCTGACATTTCCGATATGACTGCGATCATAATCACAAGGCCATAATCGTGCTATGTAGTTCGAGGAGAGTTCTAATAAATTCGAGTTAATGTTCTAGTTCCAAAACTTGTTGGATGTTATTCCCAGGAATCACATGGGGTAATTAATCTAAAGCCAGCTGAGAACTCACAGAACGTCACTTCATAATTATCAAGAAATGTGTGACCCGTGTGTGGTTAATTTCCGCCATCTACCTCCGAACAAAAAACAATGTCTTACAGAATCTATGCGAAGATGAACAGTAACTATTTTGAGTGCAAAATGCAAAGGAATATGCTGTTAGGTGAGTGTACAGAGTATTCTGGCATATAAGTGTGTAGCTACTGTATGGTGCCTATAGTTCCTTGACGCCCAACGTCCCTTATATGTACATGAGCTCCGAGGTGTCAGCTTACATATTTGACTCAGTCTCTGTCGTCTTGTGATGATCCTACCTGCATTTGTCTCAATTGTCTTTCTGCAGTAACGATTATTTGTTATGTTGTCGTTTCCTCATGATTTGTTATATAGGGAAATTATTTTAGTTTGGAAAGGTTGCTGACCGTTATACTACTAGTGTTAATTCACACGGGATGTTGTATATTATATCGCTGTTGTTTCGTCTGCGATCTGTGTAACTCCCTAAGCTAATTATTGTAAGGCAAGAGATAACAATATAACACTCAAATGGATCAAATGACTGTGTTCATAGATCGATCTCGTTTGCGAAGTAACATCAGATCTTGTACTACTAAATTAACTCTTGTACACCCTTAATTTCACGGTTTGCTGCCATACATTGAAAAAATATATGTGAAAAAGCGTGACATCGCCTTGTCCACCTGACGCAAGCTATACTGCCGTTTACCTTTGTGTACTTGGGTTTTCGAGGGGCAGAGGCGTCACGTCGTGGTGGAGAAAGCGCCCGCTGTGTTTGTCGTAACTGCAGCAATCGGCCGTAGAAAGTCCCTGGGTTGCTTACACGGCTCCTCCCGGCCGCTGGTTTCGTCACGGGCTGTGCCCGCCGGCGCCCAAGTGCCTGTGTTTTCGGCACTGTGCCTTTGTCGGCCTCCTCGTGTTGCTCCCGGAGTCGGTGTAAATGCACGCCGCCAACGCACGAACACTACAAGCCTCAAAACCTAGCACTGCACACATTCATATCAACGCGTAACGGCTACAGCAATGATGACTCATGCCATTAGTTCATTTTTCTTGGCCGTTATGCGGCATTCAGATTTGCAGAATGAGAAGTTTGAATGTGTATTTTGGAGACCGAGCCACTTGATGTGTAGCGTGCTGGTCGTCATTCAAATTCTCTTGTTAGTTAAAAATTGGAATACAAACCTCCAGCGGCTCTTGGTTCATACAGACATGAAAACGGCACAACGAAAATGTTGTTGCTCAGATCTAACATATCGACGGCAGTCGTGGATAGGAAATGTTTGACTAAAATTATACTCTCTCCACTTGAATGCTTGAATTAACTCTGAAATTGTTTATGGATCAGTTTAAAGCACTGTGACAAAGTGAAGTAGACAAGGAATTGGACGTTATTAAGGAAAAGCGGTCCTCAAATTCCCACTTGACGATTTTGATTTAGGTTTACCGTGTGGTTCCCTGTACAACTTCAGGCGTATGTCAGGACAATGTATCAAACAGACTGTGGTCGATTCGTTAGCCCCTCCCGTGTTCAGCTGCGATGCGCTATCTCACATGAACTCAATGGTGTGGGGTAAACACATACCTTGTTTTTATTCTTGTATATAGTTGCATATAACAGAATCTTGGCCCTGTCTTTGCCTTTACTACACTCTCAGTTCTCACAGACATTCTAGCGATTTGGTTTCGGAAGTACTCGTGGGAAAAGCGGATTCTTCATAGGGCACATTGATGTGGGTACTTTTCAATCGACTCCAGTCTTCACAGCGTGAAGCAACAAGGACGTTCCTAAGCATGCCATAAATATGCCATTGGATGTAAAAATCAGAAGCTTTAAGCTGGCGGCTAACAACCTGGCCGGTTTTTACTTTTTTTTTTATTGAACGGTCATTTATAAATAGCAACTACCACGTTGTCCTTTAAAGCAACGACAGCATTTATCCATTTTCTGGTAGTAGTGCAAACTCACAGTTGCAAATTTTACTGTGGACAAGGTGAAAACTGGTAGACGCCGTTCAGCAAACATTCTCCAATTCATACGGTTTTATCGGCATACGACGTATGATCCCAAAACATTTGTTGCACACAGTTTCTCACCAACCGTATATACCGCCTCACCAATTGCCGCACTTGCATAGATGTGGCGCCCGTGCGCGCACACGCAGCGCTTCATCTGAAAGGCTTTGAACGCTAGGTGTGAACATGGCAACTTTTTTCACCAGTTTTGTGTAAGTAGCTTTTCGCTTCCTCGGACGTTGTTCTTGTCCCTACCATTTTAGTTTCTATAAATAAGGTTCGGCTTTATACAATTCAGTGAGTTTCTTGATAGTATTGATCCTACTACGATTTAACCACGTTGCAAAAACGAACATTCTATTTCCAAAACGAAGAACACTGCTAACTGTGCCAGCAAATTAGCGTAATGCAATCAATGATAGAACTTACTTTGGAACTTCTCACCTACTGACGCGAAGACATAGGGCTGAGAGGTCTAGATCTGAAACCTACAAAGGCGACTCCCAACTCCCACACACACTCCTGTTTACACAGATAAAATGGTAAAAGATCTAAATTCATTTCTCCTCTGATCGACTGTTCCCCAAAATGATGGTACACTGGCTCCAATTCACCGGCCTCTTGTACTTTCCGATCGTGGACTTCGTGACCTGTGACGTCAACTTCGTGTTGCCGCCCATAGTTATTTTAACCATGGATTTTCCGACCGTTTCAGTAACAAGAATGTCCCTTCGTATGTTATCTAGGATTAGGACAGGCTATGTACGTAGTACAAAGGCATGTATAAATGTTCTTTTTTATTTTTATTTTTATTTCTTTTTACATTTTTTCTTTCCATAAAATTATTTCAGCACATAATTAAACATTTTGTCTTGTTTTGTGAATATTTATTTCTCTCTCGGTTTTTTTGTAAAAAACTAGATATTTTAAACATGTTAAATCCCTCGCGTCGTCACATATTCTGACAGTGTATTTAACCTTTTGTCAAGATCTTCGTATCTTTTCTTCAGCTTATTTATCAGAAAGTATACGTTTGGATATTTTTTATGTATTTAACACTCCGTCTTCAGGACACAAGTGGCCCATCGGGACCATCTAACCGCCGTGTCATCCTCAGTTGAGGATGCAGATACATGTAGGACGGGCGTGTGGTCAGTACACCACCCTCCCTGTCGTTATGACGGTTTTCTGTGACCGGAGGCGCCACTATTCGGTCGAGTAGCTCGTCAGTAGGCATCTCGAGGCTGAGTGCACCCCGAAAAATGGCACAAACGCATGGTGGCCCGGATGGTAACTCATAGAAGTGCCGGCCACATCCGACAGCGCTTGACGTGATTCTCAGCCTTCAAGTTTCGGGCAGTCACAGAGGGTGGGCTTATTGGTAGTTGGGAGCTCCAATGTTAGGCCTGTAATGGGGCCCCTTAGGGATATGGCGGCTAAGGAGGGGAAGAAATCCAGTGTGCACTCCGTGTGGAGTCATTCCTAATGTGGAAAGGGTCCTTCCGGATGCCATGAAGAGCGCAGGGTGCAGCCAGCTGCAGGTGGTGGTACATGTCGGCACTAATGTCGTGTGTCGCTTTGGATCTGAGGAAATTCTCTCTGGATTCCAGCGGCTATCTGATTTGCTGAAGGCTGCCGGTCTTGCTTACGAGATGAAGGCAGATCTCACTATCTGCAGCATCGTTGCCGGATCGACTGCGGACCTTTGGTGCAGAGCTGGGTGGGAGGGTCTGAATCAGAGGCTCAGACGGTTTTGCTCCCGTGTTGGCTGCAGATTCCTTGACTTGCGCCATAGGGTGGTGGGGTTTCGGGTTCCGCTGAATAGGTCAGGAGTTCACTACACTCAGCTGGCGGCTACACGGGTAGCGGAGGCTGTGAGGCGTGGACTGGGCGGTTTTTGTAGGTTAGAAGGCCTCGGGAAAGTACGGGGTGGGCTGCAATCTCAAAGGATGCATGGCAAATACAGGACGTGCTTGGATCAAGGAACAGTCGGAATTGTAGTTGTCAATTGTTGTAGTTGTGCTGGGAAATTCCCTGAGCTTCAAGCGCTAATAGAAAGCACAGAAGCTGAAATCGTTATAGGTACAGAAAGCTGGCTAAAGCCTGAAATAAGTTCCGCAGAACTTTTTACGAAGTCTCAGACGGCAGAATTGGTGGTGGAGTGTTTGTGTGTGTCAGTAGTGGTTTATCTTGTAGTGAAGTCGAAGTAGATACTCCATGCTAATTGGTATGGGTGGAGGTTATACTTAACAGCCGAACTAAGTTAATAATTGGCTCCTTCTACGAACCCCCAGACTCCGATGATATAGTTGCTGAACAGTTCAGAGAAAATTTGAGTCTCGTAACAAATAAATACCCCACTCATACGGTTATAGTTGGTGGTGACTTCAACCTTCCCTCGATATGTTGGCGAAAATACTTGTTCAAAACCGTTGGTAGGCAGAAAATATCTTCCGAGATTGTCCTAAATGCTTTCTCCGAAAATTATTTCGGGCTGTTAGTCCACGAACCCACGCGAATTGTAAATGGTTGCGAAAACACACTTAACCTCTTAGCCACAAACAATCCAGAACTGATAGAGAACATCATGACTGATACAGGGATTAGTGATCACAAGGTCGTTGTAGCTAGGCTCAATACCGTTTCTTCCAAATCCACCAGAAACAAACGCAAAATAATTTTATTTAAAAAAGCGGATGAAGTGTCACTAGAAGCCTTCCTGAGACAATCTCCATTCCTTCCGAACTGACTATGCAAATGTAGACTAGATGTGGCTCAAATTCAAAGATATAGTAGCAACAGCAATTGAGAGATTCAGACCTCATAAATTGGTAAGAGATGGAACTGATCCCCCATGGTACACAAAACAGGCCCGAACGCTGTTGCAGAAGCAACGGAAAAAGGCTTACGAAGTTCAGAAGAACGCGAAATCCCGAACATTGGGTAAAATTTATGGACGTGCGAAATTTGGCACGGACTTCAATGCGAGATGCATTTAATAGCTTCCACAACGAAACATTGTCTCGAAATTTGGTAGAAAATCCGAAGAAATTCTGGTCGTATGTAAAGTACACAAGCGGCAATACGCAGCCAATACCATCGCTGCGCAGTGCCGATTGTACTGTTACCGACGACTGTGAAGCTAAAGCGGAGTTAGTGAACGCAGTTTTCCGAAGTTCCTTCACCAGGGAAGACGAATGGAATATTCCAGAATTTGAAACTCGAACAGCTGCTAGCTTGAGTTTCTTAGAAGTAGATTCCTTAGGGGTTGCGAAGCAACTCAAATCGCTTGATACGGGCAAGTCTTCAGGTCCAGATTGTGTACCGATTAGGTTCCTTTCTGATTACGCTGATACAATAGCTCCCTACTTAGCAATCATATACAACCGCTCGCTCACCGATAGATCTGTACCTACAGATTGGAAAATTACGCAGGTCGCACCAGTGTTTAAGAAGGGTAGTAGGAGTAATCCATTTAACTACAGACCTATATCATTGACGTCGGTTTGCAGTAGTGTTTTGGAACATATACTGTATTCAAACATTATGAATCACCTCGAAGGGAACGATCTATTGATACGTAATCAGCATGGTTTCAGAAAACATCGTTCTTGTGCAACGCAGCTAGCTCTTTATTCGCACGAAGTAATGGCCGCTATCGACAGGGGATCTCAAGTTGATTCCGTATTTCTAGATTTCCGGAAAGCTTTTGACACCGTTCCTCACAAGCGACTTCTAATCAAGCTGTGGGCATATGGGGTATCGTCTCAGTTGTGCGACTGGATTCGTGATTTCCTGTCAGGAAGGTCGCAGTTCGTAGTAATAGACGGCAAATCATCGAGTAAAACTGAAGTGATATCAGGTGTTCCCCAGGGAAGCGTCCTGGGACCTCTCCTGTTCCTTATCTATATAAATGACCTGGGTGACAATCTGAGCAGTTCTCTTAGGTTGTTCGCAGATGATGCTGTAATTTACCGTCTAGTAAGGTCATCCGAAGACTAGTATCAGTTGCAAAGCGATTTAGAAAAGATTGCTGTATGGTGTGGCAGGTGGCAGTTGACGCTAAATAACGAAAAGTGTGAGGTGCTCCACATGAGTTCCAAAAGAAATCCGTTGGAATTCGATTACTCGATAAATAGTACAATTCTCAAGGCTGTCAATTCAACTAAGTACCTGGGTGTTAAAATTACGAACAACTTCAGTTGGAAAGACCACATAGATAATATTGTGGGGAAGGCGAGCCAAAGGTTGCGTTTCATTGGCAGGACACTTAGGAAGATGTAACAAAAATGGTTCAAATGGCTCTGAGCACTATGGGACTAAACATCTGAGGTCATCAGTCCCCTAGAACTTAGAACTACTTAAACCTAACTAACCTAAGGACACCACACATATCCAAGCCCGAGGCAGGATTCGAACCTGCGACCGTAGCAATCACGCGGTTCCGGACTGAGCGCCTTAACCACGAGACCACCGCGGCCGGCAGATGTAACAAGTCCACTAAAGAGACAGCTTACACTACACTCGTTCGGCCTCTGTTAGAATACTGCTGCGCCGTGTGGGATCCTTACCAGGTGGGATTGACGGAGGACATCGAAAGGGTGCAAAAAAGGGCAGCTCGTTTTGTATTATCGCGTTATAGGGGAGAGAGTGTGGCAGATATGATACGCGAATTGGGATGGAAGTCATTAAAGCAAAGGCGTTTTTCATCGCGGCGAGGTCTATTTACGAAATTTCAGTCACCAACTTTCTCTTCCGAATGCGAAAATGTTTTGTTGAGCCCAACCTACATAGGTAGGAATGATCATCAAAATAAAATAAGAAAAATCAGAGCTCGAACAGAAATGTTTAGGTGTTCGTTTTTCCCGCGCGCTGTTCGGCAGTGGAATGGTTAGTGATAGTATGATTGTGGTTCGATGAACCCGCTGCCAAGCACTTAAATGTGAATTGCACAGTAGTCATGTAGATGTAGATATCTTCGATGATCTGACGGGAACCGGTGTATCCACTGGAGTAAGGTCGTTGCCTTGCATGTATTTAAGAGTTAAGTTTCCTATGCCTACCTTCGACAGCACTCGCGGTCCTGCGCCGCTGTTTAAAACATTCCATATTTCAATTGAGACGCCAGGGCTTTCCATCCATAGTCTGGCAATTTCATGATGTTTTCTCCACTAGACATTTCCTCCATCCACGCTTCAATCAACACGTTGGTGGAAGAGATGACACTGCAGCATAGATGCGTGCAAATCAATCGGACTTTTTCTCTACCCTTTATTTCTCCGTTAATCCCAGTTCTTTTATTTTGTTCCAAAGACAGTGCTTGAAATGAAAATTGCAACCGGAAACGGATGCTTCGGGGACCGTTGTTTTCATAACTTTAATTGTAACCATTTCACAGACTTGAACTGCAGTTCTCGGTGAACTCCCATACATCTTATATTTCAGTCCGGAAACAAGTCTTTAATATGTATTTTGAATTTTGTCTGGGAGCAAAACCAACAAAACAGCAAATGCCTTCGTCTCCTCTCCCTTGCTTCCGACGTCGACGTGTGTTCTGCACAGTTGTTGGGAATGCTTCGAACAACTGTCAGATGTTGCGTGCATAAGAACAGTTCCATTTTCACGAATGATTTTCTCCGCTTTTTCACATCCGACACCAGTTCTTCTTTGACAGGAATGGGCGCCTCGTCAATTTTTTTAAAGTTCTATTCCGTTAATTTCAAAATGTCTTCTCTCAGTTGAATTTCTGACCTAAAAACAGTGTTTTGAATCGTCCCAACAGCTTCTCTTCTTGCACTACACAATGCAGTCTCGGTGTCATCATTTAGCATATTTTCGATGAAATGTATATCTTTTCCTTTTCAATCTTGAAATTCGTCTTTAAGAGTCTGGATAAAGGAATATCTTTTCTTCGCGGACTCTTTTTCGTGTAGTTATACATTCGTTTTTTAATGTGCAAATCTGTTTTGTTAGATGGGCAAGAATGTTGCTGTTCAGCCGTGATTCTGCCATTTGGAATTTGTAAACGGTCTCGGCATTTACTCCGAATTTCACACTCAGCCATTTCCTATATTCTTCACATGTTGCGCGGATCCTGTAGCGATTACAATCTTTGAGCAGACATAACTTCGTAATCTTTCTGTGTATTACGCCCCCCCCCCCCCCCCCCAAACGCTGCGCAAGACCATTGTTACTAATCACACTGTACACTTGTGACGAGCAGCACAAGTCAAGCAACAAGATGGCCATAGCCTCAAAAAGTTATTATGTCCGAATTGAGCACTGACTTGCGCAGTATCTCAGACTGTAATTGGATGTTGAAAAAGTGAGTGAAGACTAATTTCCGAACGCCGTATTCCCTGTTTGAATCGTACTTGAGGACTTTCAAGAAGGAAATTTCCTCTTGGTTATATATATTTATTTACATTAGTTCTTACAGGATAAAATGTCCATTTCGTGGCTATAGGTGTCACAGCTACCACCGTTGTAAACAGGAGGATTTAAAGTATCTACAATGTTAATGCCAATCGTTTCATGTGAAGATCTATCTTATCTCTCCACATGTTCCAAGAATTTTCTGTTGCACCCCCCACAAAAGTAACTGCGAAACCAAAACCAACCAATCAGAATGTCTTCATCATAGCCGAAAATTGTGGTACGTATAACAAGTGAGTATAACTTAGAAAATACCTGTAGAAGTCGACCCTTCTCTTGTAACTACAGAAATACGATATGCGCCGCCACCGCTGATTGCTTTTGCATTGATGTGCGACCAACAAGCAGCGTGGGAACAACGTCGTGTATGCTCAGCACGAACAGCTTTCCAGTATAGCAAAATTTCAGCGACGGTATTGCGGAAGTAGAAAGCCGGTCGATCTCAGATTCCAGGGGGCTGAATGAACCGGGAAAAAGGGCATAAAAGGCGCGGGAGAGATGTACGGCTACCTGGACGCCCTCCTCCAGTTACAGTCGGGCTGCCCACAGGTAGCGGAGAAAGTCGGGCCCTGTGTCGTTTTTTGTGGATCTCTCCATCACAGGTGCGGCAATTGCAGCCCCCCTGCTCTCCGCGCCCATCCACCTGATGGCCCTTACCGCTCTATCCCCTTCTCCAGAAGGGTCGAGTCCCCCTCTGCGCTACTCGCCTATTGTCCGCGCGAAAAGCCTTATTCACGAAAACAAATAAAAAAAACAGGGTTTCGCCAAATACCTACTCAGGAAGCCTTGTGGACGCACACCGATACCAGGAGTTGAGTTGTTGCCGCTCAGCTATCAGCTTGCTTAAGCGATAATTACGTATGGTTAATCATAATTCCTGGGCTGTACAGTCGAGTTGTGAATCAGGTTTTGTAAAAGCTACTGAGTTTGCATTACTAGACTGTGTACAAATTGTACAACGCCAGTTTGTGTAATGGATGAATGGATGAAAAGCTTGCGACTCTGCACCAAGTGACCCTCCATCAGTCTTCGGTTCTCTTACAGTCGTCAGTAGACAGATCCCGTACAGCAAGAAAACAAAATCGCTTCTCTGATCTGTTACGCATTCGTGTAGATTTCTAATGGCGGCGTATTGCAGTGAAGTTTGAGTGTTAATTTATTGCCCAAATCTTTGCTTTGCGATGCTCGGCTAGGAAAACTGCCGTTGTAATTTGGCATATGGCGGAAATCCTCTCATATGTATCTGCTTGCGGGGCGTGGCAGCTGGGCATAGGAATGATCGATAGGGGTTGTAATAAGTTCATTTGCTCGTGTATTCTTCGATGAGCATCTTTCATCAGGTTATAATATAAATCAAGTAAAATGATTTTCACATATAGAAGATTTGTCTTCGAATAGAACAAGCAGCCTTAAGGAGAAATCACTGTGACATGTTTTTAACCCATTGCAACAGAGAATAAATGGAAAACATCTTGCAGGATCCACCTCTCTACGATGCAAAAATTTGTGTGACCTGTAACGGCCCACCTTACGTGAAACGGCGAGGGTGCCGACAAACAGCAAGGCCAACGACGTATCAAGCTTGAAGCTATCACACATAGACGCCAACACGGTTGCCATTCTAGGGCGAAGCAGGAGAGATGTTCTGGTGAATTAAAATTTTATGCTGATCTCTGTGACGCACCTCAACCGCTCAGCTCGCGGAGCGTCGTTGCCGTGATACGGGGAGATTTAACGTCTTTGTGGGGTAGCACACCGTTAATCACTTACGTTTCACAAATTTCTGATACACTCTCCTACACAATTGTCTTAAAACCTTTCTTTATGTTAATGGCAACTAACGATTATGTAAAGGTTGCGAGATTGTCATCGCTGTCTCGGAACGTTGCAGTCTAGTACAGCAAAATGTAGTGACTTGGAAGTGGTTGAAGTGCTGAGTAGTCCTCTATGATTAAAGAATACATGCAGCCTCAATAATAGGTTCCTGCCTATGGAAGCGATGGATTGGTTGTCATTAAAGCACGTATTACTGGGAAGATATTCGGTTAACACAGATGTCACATTGGTGGATATGGCTGTGATGTTCGAGAAATGGAACGCTCTTGGCATTACAAAGTTGTGTTCCAGAAATACTGACAATCATCAGCAGAGCAAGTGGCACCAACACCTGAGAACACAAACGATTTGCCACTGTCCGTGTCACGAAACGGTGTACACGCAGAGGATCCACAGCTTCTCCAATTGCCTGTATCGCTTCCGGTGCAATACATACGTTCCCTAGGTTGGAACCTATTACTGAGGCTGCATGTATTCTTTACTCATAGAGTATTACTCTTCAACCACTTCCAAGTCTCTACATTCTGCTGTACTAGACTGCAAGTTCTGTGACTGCGATGACGATCTCGCAATCTTTACGTAATCGTTAGTTTCCATTAACCTAAAGAAAGATTTTAAGACAATTGTGTAGAAGAGTATATCAGACATTTGTGACACGTGAGTGATTAACGGTGTGCAGCTTCACATACCTAAAGCAACAGTGCAGCCCCAGTAATGCGTTACTATACCACAAAGATGTTAAATCTCCTCCTATCTCGTCAACGACGCTCCGCTAACTGAGCGGTTGAGGTGGCCTCAGAGATCAGCATAAAATTTTAATCCACCAGAACTTTTCTCCTGCTTTGCCCTCGAATGGCAACCGTGCTGGCGTCGGTGTGTGACACGTCATCAGCCGTGCTGTTTTTCGGCCACCCTCGCTGTCTTACATTAGGTGCGCCGTTACAGGTCATACAAATTTATGCAGCGTAGAGAGGCGCAACCTGCAAGACGTTCTCCATTTATCTTCTGTTGCAATAGGCTACAAACATGTCGTAGTGACTTCTTCTCAATGTTGCTTCCTACAGTTCGTCTTGCATCGTGACATTCCTGAACTCAGTCGCTTTAGTGCCTTCCGTGTCACATATGGCAGATAAAATCTTGCGGCAGTTTCCTCTTTGACGTTCTCACCAACCCTTCCGGTTAATGAATTTCGCTTAGGTCTCTTCGGCGAGATCCAGGTACTGATAGAATTGCTGAAGCAGTGCGCATGAAGCTCCTGTTTGATCTCAGCATAGGTTTTGTGCTTCACATCCGAACACGGGTTGTCCGGGATCGATTTCCTGCTTCTTTTTCTCTAGTTCTCCAGATGTGCTTCTGCTGATGTCAGGTGGTGGTATACAGATAATTTGCTAAATTTTGGTGACAGGAGTTAGTCGTAGGCAGCGAGCCGCAATGTGTTCAGTTTCATTCAGTGTTTTATGAGTTGTCAGGCACATGTGGAGTTTAGTCAGAATGGTGCTGGATATTCTGCTGGAGACAAGCGATAAGACCAGGTCCGATGTACGAATCAAGTTCGGCTGTGAGCTCCAGGTAGTGCCAGTAGAACGTTCAGATCACTGTTTACGTAGAGCTCACGACTATGTTCAACTATAAGGTTAGCTTGCGGCGTCACCATAAAGTGCAGTGTAGCATTAAATAATAATTAATTAGACTGCCATAATAATGTGTAATTTACTTTTCTAAGTCGTCCCGTATGTACACTACTGGCCATTAAAAATGCTACACCACGAAGATAACGTGCTACAGACGCGAAATTTAACCGACAGGAAGAAGATGCTGTGATATGCAAACGCTTAATTTTTCAGAGCATTCACACGAAGTTGCTGCCGGTGGCGACACCTACAACGTGCTGACATGAGGAAAGTTTCCCACCGATTTCTCATACACAAACAGCAGTTGACCGGCGTTGTCTGATGAAACGTTGTTGTGATGCCTCGTGTAAGGAGGAGAAATGGTACCATTACGTTTCCGACTTTGATAAAGGTCGGATTGTAGCCTATCGCGATTGCGGTTTATCGTATCGCGACATTGCTGCTCGCGTTGGTAGAGATCCAATGACTGTTAGCAGAGTATGGAATCGGTGGGTTCAGGAGGGTAATACGGAACGCCGTGCTGCCTCGTTTCACTAGCAGTCGAGATGACAGACATCTTATCCGCATGGCTGTAACGGATCGTGCAGCCACGTCTCGATCCCTGAGTCAACAGGTGGGGAATTTTGCAAGGCAACAACCATCTGCACAAACAGTTCGACGACGTTTGCAGCAGCATGGACTATCAGCTCGGAGACCATGGCTGCGGTTACCCTTGACGCTTCATCACAGACAGGAGCGCCTGCGATGGTGTACTCATCGACGAACCTGTGTGCACGAATGGCAAAACGTCATTTTTTTCGGATGAACGCAGGTTCTGTTTACAGCATCATGATGGTCGCATCCGTGTTTGGCGACATCGCGGTGAACGCACATTGGAAGCGTGTATTCGTCATCGCCATACTGGCATATCACCCCGCGTGATGGTATGGGGTGCCATTAGGTACACGTCTCGATCACCTCTTTTTCTCGTAGACGGCACTTTGAATAATGGACGTTACATTTCAGGTGTGTTACGACCCGTGGCTCTACCCTTCATTCGATCCCTTTCAGCAGGATAAAGCACGACCGCATGTTGCAGGTCCTGTACAGGCCTTTTTGGATACAGAAAATGTTCGACTGCTGCCGTGGCCAGCACATTCTCCAGCTCTCTCACCAGTTGAAAACGTCTGGTCAATGGTGGCCGAGCAACTGGCTCGTCACAATACGCCAGTCACTACTCTTGATGAACTGTGATATCGTGTTGAAGCTGCATGGGCAGGTGTATGTGTACACGCCATCCAAGCTCTGTTTGACTCAATGCCCAGGCGTATCGAGGCTGTTATTACGGCCAGAGGTGGTTGTTCTGGGTACTGATTTCTCAGGATCTATGCACCCAAATTGCGTGAAAATGTAATCACTTGTCAGTTCTAGTATAATATATTAATCAATTGAATACCCGTTTATGATCTGCATTTCTTCTTGGTGTAGCAATTTTAATGGCCAATAGTGTAAGTCTATTCCTATACTCTTTATGTTTGTATAGGCTTATAGGATTTCCACAGTTTCTTCTTACAGCGATATAGCTGAGGATACACTGTCTACAAATATATTCCGTACGTTTTTGTTTATCACCATAAAAGGCGTTGTGCGTTTGTAACAATAATATCTATCTGTTCGGTAGGCACAAAAAATCACGGTAAAATATTCGTGCTGCAGTTCATGAACTCCAGGCTGCGCTGGGTCTTCTATCGGCAAAGAAACTGAGTCAGTGAATCTGGATGAACTCTATGCGTGATGATACTGGTGCACTAGCGTCACTTCGACACACGAGCAAACTTTAAAATGTTACAATTCTGACATTACTTGTCACCGCCCTGCAGCAGCCCGATTACACTCAGGTAAATATTAATATCCGACCAGTGGAGTGAAAACATATAGTGCTAAGAGTTTTGTTTAACTTCTAGCTAGTTCCTTCAACGTCCTCTGCAATTTCGATAAAAAGAAAAGTCTTGGATTGAGGTTTCAAAGTCAAGAAAGACAAAACACCATACTATAATCGAACACTTCTAATTCGTCGTAAACACTATGTATGTTGCAACATTAATATATCTCCCAATGTCCATGTATATGACCAACACTACCTGTAGCTAACTATAGTGGCTCCATGTGTTAGCATATACGGTTTCGGAGAAGTCATTACACACGCTACGTTGAACGTTGCAACTGCCTGTCACTAGTAACTAGAGCAAAATACCGCCTAATACGCCTGCCATAGTTAAAACGATGAAGTCCATCTACAAACCTCCGTGCTCGTGACAACACAGAGAATCCTCTTCCTGTTAGACGTATTTTCTTCCCTCAGCGATTTCACGAGTTCCGAGTAATTCTCCAAAATTATTAAATATGGAAGCATCTTAGTCTGTGTTGCAGCTTCAAAATAATTGGCGTGTTTCTCGCTAACGGACTTGCTCAGTGGTCCAGTCATCTTTACAGCTAGAATCACTCTCTATGTGATGCTGGCAAAATCATTCGTGAGCAAATTTTGCGAAACTAATGGCTTGAAAAGTTTTCCTCACGTCAAGAAAAACTCTCTGATTATTGGTACAGTGAAAATGTTCTCTGATGGCACAGTCGCTATATCCGGTTTGGGGAAACTCTTTCCCGATCCGCCTAAGGCTGCCTTCCAGAAAGTGCCCCCAGCGGGTGCTTGTTCTCGCTTCAGTCACTTACGCAGTTTTTTCCTCAAATCTTAAGCAAATTAAATTACTCTACGGCTTGAAAACATTGAATGATAAATCCTTCCGTAAGATGATCCTAAGGGCATATAAAAGGTACTTTCCACATTGCCGCACCAAAGAATCGACAGCGGTCGTGTAGTTTTATTGGCGTTCGTCCTGCAAACCTGAGGCCGTCTCTTACAAGGACAGTGAAGTTCCCGATTTGTGGGCTGTCTTGTTCGCCTGTGTTCGTTCCCACGTCATTTAAAATATGCTGCACGTCGTTATGCATGGATGCATCCGAATAGTTACCAACTTCCCGTTTCAAATCACATGTTTTTATAAGTTTGTGTACATCTTCACTATATGATTATATTTTTTTCAAAATTTTTGTCTATTTACGGATTTTTATGTGAAATCAGAGGATGCAAAGAGTTATTCGTATTTTTCTTTATTCTGGTGATAGGTACAAGTATTATTGTTTTGTTAGTGATAGGGTGCCGAGTAATTTCCTTGTGAATGATTCATCTGTTAATTAAGAAGAATAAAGTAGGTAAAAAGACGAGAGATAGTAGAAATCGTCGCGTAACCCAAGAGATAATGAATTTAACCGATGAAAGGAGAAAATATAAAAATGCACTAAATGAAGCAGGTGAAAGGGAATACAAACGTCTAAAAAACAAGACTGACAGAAAGTGCAAAATGGCTAAACAATAATGGCGAGAGGATAAGTGGGAGGATTTAGAAGCATAACTCAATGGGGGAAAGATAGGTGCCGCCTACAGAAAAATTAAAGAGACCTTTGTAGGAAAAGAGAGCCACTTGTATGAATATCAAGAGCTCAAATGGAAAACCAGTTCTAAGCAAAGAAGGGAAAATGGAAAGGGGGAAGGAGTAGATAGAGAATCTGTACAAGGGAGTTGTACTTTGGGCGGTATTATGAAAATGGAAGAGGACTTAGATGAAGCAGAGATAGGAGATGCGACACTGCATGAAGAATTTTACTGAGAACTGAGAGACCTAAGTCGAAACAAGGCTCTGTGAATAGCAACATTACGTCAGAACTACTGATAACCTCGGGAGAGCCAGCAATGAGAAAGCTCTTCCATGTGGTGTTTGAGACAGGCGAAATACCCTCAGACTTCAAGAAGAATACAATAATCCCGATTCCAAAGAAAGCAGTTGCTGACAGGTGTGAAAATTACCGAAGTATCAGTTTAATAAATCACGGTTGAAAATTACTGACACGATTTCTTTACAGAAGAAGGGAAAAACTGGTAGAAGCCGCCCTCGGAGAGGGTCAGTTTAAGTTACTGAGAAATGGAAGGAACACACGAGGCAGTAGTGACACTACGACTTGTAGAAGAGAGGTTAAAGAAAGGCAAATCTATGTTTACAGCGTTTGTAGACTTAGAGAAAGCTTTTAACAATATTGACTGGAATACTCTCTTTCAAATTCTACAGGTGGCAGGGATAGATAAAATACACCGAGCGAAAGGATGTTTTCAGTTCGTACAGAAACCAGACTGCAGTTATAAAGAATCGAGTGGCACGAAAGGGAAGCAACGGTTGTGAAGGGAGTGAGACAGGGTTGTAGCCTATCCCCGATGTTATTCAATCTCTATATTGAGCAAGCAGTGAAAGAAGCAAAAGAAAAATTTGGAGTAGTAATTAAAGTCCAGAGAGAAGAAATACAAACTTCGAGGTTTGCAGATGACATTGTAATTCTGTCACAGGCAGCAAAGGACATGGAAGAGCAGTTGAACAGAATGGACAATGTCTTGAAAGAGGGAGATAAGATGAACATCAACAAAAGCAAAACGCGGATAATGGAACATAGTCGAAAAAATCGTATGGGGATTAGGTTAGGAAATGAGACATTGAAAGCAGTAGATAAGTTTTGATATTTGGGTAACAAAATAACTGATGATGGTTGAAGTAGAGAGAGTATAAAACGTGGCAATGGGAAGAAAAGCATTTCTGGAAGCGAAGTTCGTTAAGATCGAGTGTAGATTTAGCTGTCAGGAAGTCTTTTTGAAAGTATTTGTATGGGGTGTAACCTTCTAGGGAGGTAAAACATTGGGGATAAACAGTTTAGTCAAGAAAAGAATAGAAGCTTTTGAAATTTGCTGCTACAGAAGAATGCTCAAAGATAAGTTGGGTCGACCACGTAACTAATGAGGAGGTACTGAACAGAAATAGGGAGAATAAATATTTGTGGTACTACCTGAATAAAAGATGGAATCGGTTGGTAGGGCACATTCTGAAACATCAAGGGATCACCAGTTTAGTAGTGGAGGGAAGCGTGGGGAGGGGGGGGGGGGGCTAAAAATCGTAGAGGGAGGCCAAGAGATGAATACAGTAAGCAGATTCAGAAGGATGTAGGTTGCATTAGTTACTAGGAGATTAAGAGGCTTAGAGAGGTTAGAATAGCATGAAGAACTGCATCAAACCAGTCTTTGGACTGAAGACTCTACAGCAACAAGGTTTACAATATTTCTTAGCATTAAGTAAATGCCTATATTGCAGTTTTGCGTATGCATAAATATTCCAAGATTTCACCAATATTTTATTGACGTTACTCTGGAGATAGTCATTTCATTTTTATGTTTGTTGGTTTGGGCATGTAACTGCCAGTGCAGTGAGCAAACATGGAGTAATTAGTGATTTTAAGCGCTGTGTTCTTTGTGGTCTTCAGTCCAAAGACTGGTTTGGTTCGGATCTCCGTGCTGATTTATCCTGTGCAAGCTTCTTCATTTCTGGTTAACTACTGCAACCTATATCCTTCTGGAGCTGCTTACTGTATTCATTTCTTGGTTTCCCTCTACCGTTTTTAGCCAACACTTTTCCTTCCATTGCTGAATTGGTGATCGCTTGATGTCTCAGAATGTAACCTACCAACTAATCCCTTCTATTAGTCAAGTGTGCAACAGATTTCTTGACTCCCCAGTTCTATTCAATACCTCCTCATTAGTTGCGTGATCTATTCATCTAATCTTAAGCATTCTTGTGTAGCATCACATTTCGAAAGCTCCTATCCTCTCTTTGTCTAAACTGTTTATCGTCCTTGTTTCACTTCCATACATGGCTACACTCCAGATAAATACCTTCAGAAAGATTTCCTAACACTTAAGTCTCCATTCGATGTTAACAAATTTCTCTTCTTCAGAAACGCTTTTCTTGCCATTGCCAGTCAGTATTTTATGTCCTCTCTACTTCTACCATCATCAGTTATTTTGCTGCCCAAATAGCAAAACCTATCTAATGCTTTAAGTTTCTC
Organism: Schistocerca gregaria; assembly: GCF_023897955.1. Classification (NCBI taxonomy): domain Eukaryota; kingdom Metazoa; phylum Arthropoda; class Insecta; order Orthoptera; family Acrididae; genus Schistocerca; species Schistocerca gregaria. The sequence continues at coordinate 744,568,771 of NC_064920.1, read as the reverse complement.
GTTCCCTAGTGTAATTGCCTCAGCATCACGTGAGTTAATTTAAGTAAATTCTATTTTCCTTGTTTGGCTTTCATTGATGTTCGTCTGATATCCTCCTTTCAAGACACTGTTCACTCCAGTCAACTGCTCTTCCAAGTCCTTTGCTGACTTTCACAGAATTACAATGTTTTATTTTTCTCTCTGAATTTTAACTCCTATTTCAAATTTGTCTTTTGTTTCCTTTACTGCTTGCTGAATGTACAGAGTGAATAAGTAAGATGATCACTAAACTAAATACAACAGATCATGATGTCACTGCACAGTAACTCCCTTCTCAACTATCAACTGCCACTTCCCTTTCATGCATCTCCTCCCTCTCACATATTCTTATAACTAGGGTTTCTGTACAAGTTGTTAACAGCCTTTCGTTCTCTGTATTTTACCCATGTTATCTTCAGAATTTCAAAGAGAAAACTGCAGTCAGCACTGTCAAAAGCTTTTTCTAAGTCTACAAATTCTATAAATGTAGGTTTGCCTTTCCTTAACCTATCTTACAAGATAAGTCGTAGGGTCAGTATTGCCTCGCGTGTTCCTTATATTTATTCTAAATCCAAATTGATCTTCAAAAAAATGGTTCAAATGGCTCTGAGCACTATGGGACTCAACTGCTGTGGTCATTAGTCCCCTAGAACTTAGAACTACTTAAACCTAAGGACATCACACACATCCATGCCCGAGGCAGGATTCGAACCTGCGGCCGTAGCAGTCGCACGGTTCCGGACTGCGCGCCTAGAACCGCGAGACCACCGCGGCCGGCCAAATTGATCTTCCCCGAGGTCGGCTTCTACCAGTTTTTCCATTTTTCTGTAAAGAATTTGGGTTGGTATTTTGCAAAAATGACTTATTAAACTGGTATTGCGGTAATTGTCACACCTGTCAGCAACTGCTTTCTTTGGGATTGGAATTATTACATTCTTTTTTAAGCCTGAGGGTATTTCGGTTGTCTCGTACAGCTGGCACACTAGATGGAAGAGTTTCGTCACGGCTGTCTCTCCCAAGGCTATCATTAATTCTGACGTCTACTCCGGGGGCTTTGTTTGGACGAAACAGTGCTCCGTCAAATTCTTGTCACAGTATCATATATTCCATCTCATCTTCGAATAAGTCCTTTTCCATTTGTATAATACTGCCTTAAAATTCATGGTCCCTGTATAGTTCCTCTACATACTCCTTCCACGTTTCACCTTTCCTCGAATTTGTTTGGTACTGATTTCCCATCTGATCTCTTAATATTCATACAGCTGCTTTTTTTTTCTCCAAAAATCTCTTTAATTTTTCCTAGAAAACTTAAGCATAACGATCAAAAATTTTGAGATGAGGTATGTGTTAGGAGCTTCATAGTTATCACAAGTGAGTCAGTAGATACGTTTTATTAATGTCATTGTGTAATTTTGTGCCCTGGTTAGTATCTGTTTGAAGTTTGTTATTTGGCATTTATGGCACATGGAATCTATGTTCTCAGAGTTTACTACTCAGTATTTCAAAAAAATGGTTCAAATGGCTCTGAGCACTATGGGACTTAACATCTGAGGTCATCAGTCCCCTAGAACTTAGAACTACTTAAACCTAACTAACCTAAGGACATCCCCCACATCCATGCCCGAGGCAGGATTCGAATCTGCGACCGTTGCAGCCGCGTGGCTCCGGACTGACGGCCACCGTCAGTATTTCAGTTTTGTTCATATGACGGTGTGTGTCATTTCGTTGAGCTTTTGTTTTCCATCCATTAATACCAGCAGATGATCCGTTCGTCCTATATCTTGTCCAAAGTGTGTTCCAAGATGAAAAACATATCTGAAATAACGCTACGTTACGATTTAATGACTCCCCGGGTTTGAACTACGAGAAATCTGTCGTTGCAGAGCACATGTAAAATTCCATAGACTGTCGGAAAACTGAAGAGGGAGCACGCGAGACGCCACTCTTTTCTTTTTTTTCATTTATTTATTTGCACGTTAAGTTCCGTAGTACCAAATTGAGGAGCAAATCTCCAAGGTCATGGAACGTGTCAGTACACGAAATTGCAACGTAAAAGTAATAACAGAGATAAATGAAATGTTTATGAATCCAAAAAAGTCAAACCAAAAGTTTAAGTCAACACAACAATACAACAAGAATCGGCTTAATTTTTCAAGGAACTCCTTGACAGAATAAAATGAGTGACCCATGTGGAAACCCTTCAGTTTCGATTTTAACGCGCGTATATTTCTGCTAAGATTTTTTAATTCTTGTGGTAGCTAATTGAAAATGGATGCAGCAGTATACTGCGTACCTTTCTGCACAAGAGTTAATGAAGTCCGATTCAAATGCAGGTTTGATTTCTACCGACCATTAACTGAATGAAAGCTGCTTATTCTTGTGAATAATTTAATGTTATTAACAAGAAATGACAATAAGGAATCGACAAGAGGCATTTCTCGAAGGGCCCGTTTCTGAGTCAAAAATCTCTATCTAACTACGCCACAAGGAGCAACTACAGGCTTTTTCCAGACGTCACACCAGTTCCTCTACAGCGCTCCGTTTAAATGTGCGGCTACTCAATTCTCAGAGGCTCCTGGGAATGTTTACTTTTCTAGTGAACGTGTTAACAATATACAGAAATTAGTATCTAATGTATCAAATGCAAGAAACGCACGTCAATAGACTCTACGGACATCACGGCACGCTGCACTGTACTGTCAAAGGGGAACTGATTCTTACAATTAGTCATCCAGCACGGCAGCTGCAGCATTCTTCTGCGAATGGACGCTTCCCCCACCACAACCGTACTCTCCTTCAGTTTACAGGAAGACTATACTGGTGCTCTATAGTTTGTCACATTTTGTTTGGGTTGAAACTTCCTCTGTAAATGATGTTTGCAAATTATTTTTATTTGGTCCAATATTCTTGGCGTGGGGGGAGTGGGGCTGTACTGTGTAGTTGTGTGGAATACATATTATGTCGCACTAATAGGGGACATGGAGTATATGTGAAGAATGGTCACACAAAATGTCTCGCCGAAGAGAATGTCAGGAATGCCAAAAAAATTTAGACCGCCAGTCAGTCGAACAAAGACGCGATATTTGCCGTAGAACCTCACTCAAGAAATGCCAAGAACTGATGTTAAATTTGGGATCTGTGAATATCCTTCATGCTCCTACATTTCTCTCCAGTAAAGACGGAGTACATATAGTTGGAGCAAATACACGTCTGGTCTAAGTTTACCCTTTGCGTATTTTTAAGTACCTTACAAAGGGGTGCAGATTGCCATACTCAGTATTCTGTGCGTAGGTATTTTTATGTATTTGCTAATGCCTGTAATCTCCTTCTCAGTTCTTTGACTGTATGGAGTGACAGCCTGTAATGTTTATTTTTCCCAGTTGTTTCGCACGTTTTGTGTTACGCTAGTTTTCTTGCTTTTCTTGCATTTTTCTCACTTTATTGTGAGACAGGTTTATACAGCACTGCTAAGTGTGCTACTGTTTACTAACATCTCCTGCTGTATACTGAAGGGAGCTATGTCACAAATAAGTGAAGTGAAAAAGGCGCAAGAAGAACATTATTATTTTAAAAAAAAAAGTACTCCACATGCAAGGGGAGGCATTATTGCTACGTAAGACATGCTGTCAATCTTTACAGTCCGACTACAAAAATTAAGGCACCCTTTGAGTAACATACAAACAACATAAACAACATCCATTAAGAAAAAATTATACCCTAGTAAGATAGTAAACAAGTAAGGACTTTTTTAGAGTTTCATTCCCTACTCGTGAATATTGTTGTAAACCTTTGTTTTGAGCCAAATATCCCAATGCGCTTGAACCTGTAAACTGAAAATCTTCTAACTTAGTTCTGGAATGGTGTTGACCATTGGCCCGCCTTGAAGGCGACAAAGACGCCGTTTTCAACAGCTCATTGGGTTCGAACGAGATCCTGTTAAAGGACTGCGAGATGCTGGATGTTCTTTTGCGATACTGCAGAAAGACTTGGCATGAGTGCAGGGCAGTGTCTCGGGGTACTGTGCGCTGTGTCCACCGTTGAGGAAGAGTGTCATCGACGTACGTTGTTGTGTCAGTGCGGTGCAAATCCATCCTGTAGGAAGATGAATCCATCGGAATCCTCCTGAAGTTTTGTAAAAAGCCAATTCTGCAGATGCTCAACGCTGGATAGGGCGGACGGGACCCCGAGACAATGCCCTGCATTCTTGGCCTCCAATATCACCTGACATGACCCCATGCGTATTTTCTTGTGGGGATATGTGGAGGATAGTGTGTTCGTCACCCTTTTACCTCGTGACATAGAAGAAGAATAGAATAACAGTCGCCATAACTTCTGTAAGGAGCAGATACATTGTTTAAAGTTTATTGCAAATTTAGGTATCGTGTAGATGTTGTTCGTGCTGCTGCTCTTGCTGCTGGTGGACACACAGTGTATTTGTAATAGCATAGCTATTCTGTGAGTATTTTGCCATCCATCCCATGTTGGTAGTATGTTTTTATCAATAAATATGGAGTTCTGAAATCAGTTAATTCTTTTTGAAACACCCTTTATATGTAGGAAAACATTACGATATTACACCATGAGACTGGTTTCAAGGTATTGCCTTCATTGCAGCTGCTCCCGGACGAGAGGTTTCGATACTGGACTCATATTCGGGAGGAAAGGTGTTCGTATTCCAGTGCAGATTTTAATGGTTTCGTAAAATTATTTAAAGCGAATGGTGGAAGTATACTACTATTAGTTCCCCACAGCTTCTTTTGCCGCCTTCATCCCTAAGTGCTTCAGCTGTATCGACGTACATGTCTATGAGAGAGCAGTCATACTTTTACTGTCTGCCGGCCGTAGGCAACTGGAAACTCTACATTTACGATCAGTCACTCAAATTGCGAATCGAAGACCCTGTAGGTCATGCGCCGACCTCACAATGCTCCTCCACAGCGAGCGATCTTGTGCACTTTGGATCCAGCTGTCACGGACTACTAGTTGGCAGAGGTCTTTCTGTAGCTCATCCTCCCATCACTTCCTGAGTCTTCCGATTGGACGGGTACCATCAGGTTTTCCTATAAGTACAGCTTTTGCCCGAGAGGTGTCTGGTCTCGTAGCAATGTGGCCTGACAAGATTATTCTCCGCGCTTTCAGTTTTTGAACGATGTTCGGTTGCCTCATCAGCTCATACAGTTCTTGGTTTTTTTTTTTTTTTTTTTTTTTTTTTTTTTTTTTTTTTTTTTTTTTTTTTTTTTTTTTTTTTTACGTCTTCACGAGCTCCCTTCCTGGACAGGTCCAAAGATCCTTCTCATAATTTTTCTTTCGAAGACCGACAAGTTTTCTTCATCCTTCTTTGTTTTTCTCTGGGTTTCTGTCTCATACAGCAATATTGGCACTATCACGGCAATGTATGCTTTACGTTTGGTCTTAATTGACAGATTCTTGGATGGCGTTACCTTCTTTAGACTGAAATGAGTTTTAGACCCGTTCAAAATACGTTTGTTTATTTCCTATTTTAAATTATTTTGCCTGTTGAACACTGTACCAAGGTATTTAAAATTCTCACTTTATCAGATTTCCATATCCCTACCTGTAATGGGATGTCATTAGGGGCTTCTCTGGATACGCCCATAACCTCGGTCTTTACCGTATTAATCCGTAACCCGATCTTACTTGCATTTTGCGCTAGGTCCTCTACAGTTTCTGCCATCTCTTCCTCCGATTCTGCTAGAACTGCGATGTCCTCTGCATAGCGCAATAAATCTGTCCTGCCGTTTAGCGTCACCCCTTTGTTTTCTCTTTTCATCTCTCGGATTGCTTTCTCTAGGACCAGATTAAATAACAGTGGTGAAATAACATCACCTTGTCTCACACCCATTCTGATATGGAACTCCTCGGACAGCTCTCCTTGGTATTTGGCTATTGTCTCCGCTGTGCACACCTTGATCATATTTATTAACTTCATTGGTTTACCAAATGGTTCAAATGGCTCTGAGCACTATGGGACTTAACATCTGAGGTCATCAGTCCCCTAGAACTTAGAACTACTTAAACCTAACTAACGTAAGTACATCACACACATCCCTGCTCGAGGCAGGATTCGAACCTACGACCTTTGCGGTCTCTCGGTTCCAGACTGAAGCGCCTAGAACCGCTCGGCCACACAGCCGGCCATTGGTGTACCAAGCTCTCTCAGGATGTTGTGCACACTTAATCTGTAGATACTGTCATAAGCGTCTGAGAAGTCCACGAACGTCACCGGAAACCGATAGTTGAATTCCCAGCACTTTTCCCAGATTTGCCCCATGGTGAAAACTTGATCGATTGTCGACCGTCCTTCCTGGAAGCCTGCCTGGTACTCTCCTACAATATCTTTTGCAAATGGCTTAAATTTTTTAAGTATTATTAAAAACAGAACTTTATAAGGTACACTTAGGAGAGAAATGCGTCTGTAATTGTCCTAATTCCTATTACTGTTTTTTTTATGCAGGGAGAGAATGACGGCCGATTTGCACTCTTTGGGATTTTCTCTTTTTCCCCTATTTCTTTTATGAGATTGTATAGCTCTTCCTGAAGTGTTTCTCCTCCTGCCTTCAACATCTCTTCCGTTATCCTATCCTCTCCTGGTGCCTTATTATTCTTTAATTTCCTCATTGATCTTTCTACATCTTGTTGAGACACTTGAATGTTTGCGGTTTCTCCTTCATCCTTTTATTATTCTCATTTGGAAAGGCACTCTCTGGATCTTTAGCATTTAATAGCTCTTCAAAATGTTCTCTCAGCTTATTCAGAATTTTTTTCTTGTCTGCTAGCATATTTCCATCCTTATCATTAATAACTAAAGCTTCGTTTCTGTGATCGTTCCTCGCATGTTTCAACATCTGAAACATTTTCCTGCTGTGTGATATTGTATTTCCCTTTTAGATTTCATCACTCATATTGTTCGTGAACTTTTTTATCAGTTCTCATAATCTTATTTGTTTTTCTTCTTACGGTCTTGAGTGCTCCCTAATTTTTTATGTGGAAATTCCTAAAGCTTTCTAAATAAAACAAACGTTATTAACATTCTGCGTCTTTATTATCCGTGTCTGCATGTTTGCAGCTCTCTGCCACTAGAGGGCTCCGAACTGTAGCGTGTAACATGGCGGTGTGCAACGTAACTATGTCGGTGCATGAGAAGCAGATTTCGGTAGTCGAGTTTCGAATTCACACATGTAGCTCCCATTCCTTCAGCAGAGGCGTGGGTGTGGCTTCGTCAGCAAAGTGAGACATTCTACAGTGACGGTATCAACAAACTGGTCTGTCGTTGGGAGAAAAGTGTTCGTCGTCAGGGTTACTATGTTGAGAAATAAATATGGAGACATGAAGAATAAAGATGCAGAACGTCAGTAACCGTTGTTTTATTTAAAAAGCCTTAATAGTTTTCACATAAAAAATTCGGAGTAATGGCTTTTCAGCACCCCCCTCGTAATAACGTAGGCCATACGCCTATCTGGTTTCCTGAAATTTACTCGATTTTTTTCCCCACATTATTCTTATGGTTCAATTAACACATAATACACGCGTCGTAAGGTTTTGTTGATTTGGGTATTATTCACGTTGTGGCACATCCATGGCTGATAACCATTTGCATTGGCTATAAAGTTTGCACTGAAATCGCCTTGTCGTCGACAGGTTAACATTGTGACAGTCGTGATGGCTTTCAGCTCTTTACTCAGTGAAAAAACTATTTTACAGCTGTACAACTCGGTCCTGATACCAGTAATATATAATCTGCTTTCAGTTTGCTACTGCATAACAGTGTCTCGGATTCACTTTGAATGAGATTGTAAATGTATTCCTCAAATTTATTGAGTATCGATGGAGGGTACCAAGAAATTGCTATTTTGAAAGTTACAAAATGCTCTCAGATATATTCTTTTTTCTCATTGTATTTGGGTGGCTAACGAAATAACCGCAACTTTTTACTGCCAAGAGGTTCTATCTGTCGATAAATATTACCAGCGAAAGTCGCCTCGTACTTGACACCAAGGCAGCCAGCTTAAATACGGCAGCATTGACGTAGTCCCTACTCTTTTTAAACCGTTCTGTCTCCGTAAGTGTGAGCGGGCTACAGTACCGGTGAGCAGTACTTTACCTATTAGAACTGGACATCTGCAGTTCTTTGAGTATCGGTACGCCTTCGACGTGTGCTTACCCGGATTTCCCACAGTTGGGTCCTCCGCAGGGCTTGGCGCCTTTGTTCTCCTGCTTCCCGTCCTTTTGATCCCCAAAGCCTTCCTTCCAGAGGTCCCCCTCCCTTTCTCCGCGCGCGCGTGTCCGTGCCCGAACGTCTTTGTGCCTCGTGTTGGCCTACTTCGGCGAGGGCGGACCCCGGCAGTCTGCCGCGCTGACAGCCGGCCCATCTTCGCCTCTCCTGTCCTACTGCAGCGGTTTTCTGCTGTCTCCTCACGTGTGCCAACATCTTTTTACCGCAGCTGAAAAATTTGCCTTGTGCGAAATGCGTTTTCTTTGCTTCATGAAGTGCGTAATGATGGGTTATTGTTGACAACAACCACACCCGTACACTGATCCAAATACACCGCCCCCCCCACACACACAGAGTATGGACTGGAACGTTGGTCAACATTGACCCAGAACTACGTTAAAAGATTTTTAATGCACTGGTTCCGGATTGGGGATTCCTCCGTTCTGCTCAAAAGAACAAAGTTTTACAACACAATTCATGAGTAGGGAATGAAAAACGAAAAAACAAGCGTTGCTGACTTGTTTATTATTTTACTAGGGTATTTTTTTCTAAGTAGATGTTGTTTGTATGTTAATTCAAAGAGTGGCTTATTTTCTTTAATCGGACTTTAAAGATTGACTCACGTCTTACGTAGTTTTGGTAATAATATCTTCCGGTGCGTATCGGGTACATTTTTTTAAAATAATGTTTTCCGTGCGCCTTTTTCACGTTACCTATTAGTGAAATAGCTGTCTTCACTATACATCAGACAATGTCAGCAAACAATATCACACCATAGTAGCGCTGTATGAACCTGTCTCACACTGAAGTGAGAAAAATGCAAGAAAACCAGCGTAACAGAAAACACTATACAGTCCACAAACTGAGGAGGAGATTACAGGCATTAAAAAATACAGAAAAATACAGAATTTTGACTGAATTGCCCTTTTGTTAGCGTTCCAACATGTAGCAAGTGTTCACGCCGTACCCATAGATTTTAGGAGATTTTTCTGTTCTTGAGTGTGTGTGTGTTGTGGTGCAGTTTCACGATAACCAGTGGGTTCATCATATTTTCTATAAAATAACAAAACAAATATTGCGTGATAACGTATACACACTGTGCAACACAATTAAAGGACCACTTTCTTCGAAAACATATAGGTGTCTCCCATTGCGCCGCACCAGTTTGAAATTAGACTTAAAGGTGCGAACAGTCTTCTCGGCCCGGCGGCGCTTAAGACGTACACATTTAGGGAAGAAGTTCATGTGATGTTTACGGTATGTTAATGATGTCAGATTGGCACCAAATGTCACCATAATTCTGCCCAGTGCCACCGTGGACATGCCGCACGTTGGGAAGGTCGTTAGCCCCCCTTCCCCACCTCTCACACGCCCTTCGCCCCTCCTGTTTGACGCCGCAGTCATGCCTAGCGTTGATTCATGGGCCACGGGTGGCCGAGGAAAACATTTCAGACACATCGCCGCTCAATATCGACACGAAAAGGTCTCAAGGAATGGCATTAAAGGGCGTCAGTGAAAGCACCGGTTTCCTTGCGGCGTCGATTCCCACATATTTTACGGTCGAAAACTGCAGTTCACAGTGCGATGAACAAAAGTTTCTGCCCGTGATCGCCGAGACGTCTGTAAGAAATGTGGGTAAGGAGTAGTATGACGTCCTTCCCATGTGTGACACATCCACGATAGCGTTGGACAAAAGTGAACCTTTAATTCTGCTGCGCAGTCTATATACATTAATATCACATCGTCAAGTTTCTGTTGATGTCATTTGCAGTGAAGCTGATATTTTTCTCCTGTTTCTCATCTGCAGCTGATCGGGATATCTCTGTTGTCTTTCTAGAAATCACTAAAATGTTAGGCCTGAAATGAAACTATTGCTTTTTTCTCTGTTTAATGTCATATTATAGTACTGCAGTGATCTTAAATTCTTCATGTGATGTTACGATAAGGGGATGTTTTCCGTAATTAGTGTGATCCTCGCATTGTGCTTAAGAGAACGTTAAATGCGGAAGAATATGAACACTTCTTATTGAATTGTGCACTGTGTACAGTAGGGGAACAGTTCGGAGACACTGGTTGTATCAGCTTAGCAACATCCATCTTGTCATGAAGCAACATCCGTTAGGCAATACTTCGTGTATAGTAACATTCCTGAAATCGGGTGGCGTACCATGGGTTCCGTCGTGAACCCAACAGAACACCTTTTGGATGAATTAGAAGGCCGACTTGACTCTAGAATCCAGCGTCCAACACCACTACGTTCTCTGTTTTCGGCTTGTGAGGGGAAATGGGCTGCCATTCCTCCACAGATATTGAGACACCTCAGTGAAAGTTTCCCCGCATATTTCAAGGCGACGTAAAGACGAAGGGTTGACAAACTCCATATTATTGTCCACTAATATGTTTCTTAATATTTCCAATGACATTGTATGCTAATTACACACACACAGCCTCAGCAATTTCCATACGTGGCCTAGTTATCCACATGCTGCTATTTTCCTGTCTCACTAAACACATTTATCAGGTATTTAAATACCAACTCGTCATTTCCGCTCTGTATGTACTGCAGAGAAAGAAACATTAGAGTCAAGGACGAGGTCGTTAGAGGCGCTGGAAAATATCGATATGCAGAAGAATGGGAAATGTAGTCGACCGTTCCTATTCAAGAAACCACCTCGCCGTAAGCGATGTAGGAAAATCACGAAAAACCTAAAAATGAGTGACCGGACGAGAATTTAAATCGTCGTCCTTCATAATACAAGTCCCTTGACTTATCGCTCGTGTCTGACCCACAAGAGATAAGAACTTTTTTCTTCTTATGTCACAGTCACACATATCACTGTCAGATTCTGATCTTCTGTAGTTTGTATTCGGTTTCATTCATTACAAATTGCAATTCCTGCGCCAGTTACTCACATGTCAGGAATTCCTACATTATCTGCAGTCAGATTGTCTCATCAGCCTTTGGCGATGTCTGCCGCTACAGGAAACGAAACGCCAGTCCCGAGAATGTACGTTAGGCCACGGCTCAAGTGCCGGAAACCAGAAGTCGCGAAGAAAAAGTCTAGATAATCGGAATTGCAGTTTGTATTATGTACACTGTTGTATTATGTACACTGTACCTGTTTAGCCTTTTCTACGTCTGACACGTAGTCTTGTAAGGAATCGCCTTAATCCAATTTACTATTGATTCAATGCTACGATGTATAGTTATGCATCCGAGTAAGTCGCTTCTTTGTCACGTGACATCTAATCTCATTGTATACCTACTGATGTAAACGAAGTCTGGTAATTGGGATGAAAGACGTTACTTCGGTTTTCTGTGCAGTTTGAGTGAGGTTATTCTTCGACGCTTTGTAAGAAAGTCGTCATAAAAAGGCGGAAATCGAACAGTACTACTAAGGTAGAAGTTTCTCTCCTCCCCATATAGCCCGATTTTCGATTACTGCTCTCATAGGACCTACATCTACATCGATACTGTGCAAATCACATTTAAGTGCCTGGCAGGAGGATCATCGAACCAACTTCACAATTCACCATTATTCCAATCTCGTATAGCGCGAGGAAAGAACGAACATCTATATCTTCGCGTGCGATCTCCGATTTTCCTTATTTTATCATGATGATCGTTTCTTCCTATGTAGGTCGGCGTTAACAAAATATTTTCGCATTCGGAGGAGGAAATTGGTGATTGCAATTTCGCGAGAACATTCCTCCGCAACGAAAAGCGCCTTTGTTTTAATGGTGTCCATCCCAAATCCTATATCATTTCAGTGACACTCTCACCCGTATTTCGCAATAATACGAAACGTGCTGCCATTCTTTCAACTTTTTCGATGTACTCGTCAGTGCTATTTGGTAAGGATCCCACACCGCACAGCAGTATTCTAAAATAGGACGGACAAGCGTAGGTTAGGCAGTCTCTTTAGTAGATCTGTTACATTTTCTAAGTATCCTGCCAATAAAACGCAGTCTTTGGTTAGCCTTCCCCACAACATTTTCTATACATTCCTTCCAATTTATGTTGCTCATACTTGTAATTCTAGGTCTTTAGTTGAATTTACGGTTTTAAGATTTGACTGATTTATCGTGTAACGGAAGTTTAACGAATTCCTTTTAGCCCTCACGTGGATGACCTCACACTTTTGGTTATTTAGGGTCATTTGTCAATTTTCGCACCATACAGATGTCTTTTCTAAATCGTTTTGCAATTATTTTTTTTTATCTTCTGATGACTTTACTAGTCGATAAACGACAGCGTCTTCTGCAAACAATGTAAGACGGCTGCTCAGTTTGTCTCCCAAATCGTTTATATAGATAAAGAATAACAAAGGGCTATAAGACTACTTTGGGGAACTCCAGAAATCACTTCCGTTGTACTCAATGACTTTCCGTCAATTACTACGAACTGTGGCGTCTCTGACAGGAAATCACGAATCCAATCACATAACTGAGACTATATTCCATAATCACGCAATTTCACTACAAGCCGCTTGGTGGTACAGTGTCAAAAGCCTTCCGTAAATCCAGAAATACGGAATCCATTTTAAATCTCTTGTCAGTACCACTCAACACTTTGTGCGAGTAAAGAGCTAGCTGTGTTTCACAAGAACGATATTTTCTAAATCCGTGTTAACTGTGTGTCAATAGACCGTATTCTTCGAGCTAATTCATAATGGTCGAATACAATATCCTGCAGCATATCGACGTTAATGATATGGGCCTGTAATTTGGTGGATTACTCCTACTACCTTTCTCGAGTATTGCTGTGACCTGTGCAGCTTTCCAGTCTTTGGGTACGGATCTTTCGTCGAGCGAACTATTGTATATGATAGTTAAGTATGGAGCTATTGCATCAGCATACTCCGAATGGAACCTAATTGGTATACAGTCTGGACCAGAAGACTTGCTTTTATTAAGTGATTTGTAGTGATGGCAGAAGAGCAAACACCGTGTTACTAGAGGAGGCCGACATGCAAGCGTTTTAGCTCACGCAGGCTGGCGTGAGGAGGGAAGGACTATACTGACGTGAGGTCTGTAACATGACAAGGAATTAGAATTCAGAAAGCGGACGTAATTACTTTGATACTTAACTTTAATCCATAATGACTCACAATATTATCTGTTCAGAAGACAGTAACTGAATATGGGGCCTAGCTAGGTCGTAACAAATGACGTAGCTGAATGCTATGCTAAATTGTCGTCTCTGCAAATGAGAGCGTATGTAAACAGTGAACCATCGCTAGCAAAGTCGGTTGTACAACTGGGGCGAGTGCTAGGGAGTCTCTCTAGACTAGGCCTGCCGTGTGGCGGCGCTCGGTCTGCAATCACTGATATTGGCGACAGGCGGGTCCGACGTATACTAACGGACCGCGGCCGATTTAAAGGCTACCACCTAGCAAGTGTGGTGTCTGGCGGTGACACCACATGATTTAAGTTGCTTCACTACTCCGATGAGCTCTACTTCTATGCTACTCATGTTGACATCTGTTCTTGATTCGAATTCTGGAATATTTACTTCGTCTTCTTTGGTGAAGGAATTTCGGAAGGCTGTATTTAGTAACTCTGACCAACAGCCTGGTATTATACGTGTGACGAAACGTGTATATACAGGGTAAGAATAGATGCTAAAGCGGATGTTTTATATGTAAATGTAGACATCTTTTTTCCAGATAAATGTCACACACAAGCATGAAAACGTTGTCTTTACTGAAGCTGTGGCAGCCAAAATGCATGTCGGGAGGCCTTACTGCATACGTATGCATTGAAATACCAGACCGAACCGGCATACGTAGCACGGAATCGGCCAAAACTAAAGTTTATCACAGATGAGAAAGATGGATAAATGTCAAATACCTTTAGAACGTCTCTTTTCGGGGTGGCTCTGGTAACGTGTTGCAGAAGCGTTCCTATTTGCGATACAACAATAATCAGATGACAGTACTCCCATTTCCCTTTATATCTTTGCTCCTTCAGTGAAATACTTAGGTGAAAACGCACACTATGTTCTTCTCTCACGTCACCACAGTTTGGTGGGAAAAAATCCAGATGATACTGCGAAACGTACACTTCTACAAGGGGCGTTCAATAATTAATACACATTTTTTTTCTGATAGCAAATTGATTTTACTCAGGATTCCTCTTGACCATATTACTCCCCAGTCTTTTGGCTATAAAACCCCATTTTCAACATAATCTCCGTTAAGTTCGATGCCCTTATGCATCGTTGCTGGGAGGTCCTGTATGTCCGCATGGTACCACTCTACTAGTCGACGTCGAAGCCTGTCTTGGTGCATCAATAGCCTTCCCATCGTCCACATACTGCTTCCCGCGGAGTGCATCCTTCATTGAGCCAAGCAGGTGGAAGTCGGGAGGTGCGACATCGGAGCTGTAGGGTGGATGAGGAAAAACAGTCCAGTGAACTTTTGAGTTGTGAACTCTTCACGGGTGCGCAGACTTCTATGAGGCCGTGTGTTGTCGTGGAGAAGGAGAAGTGAGTTTGTATTTTTTTTTGGCAAGGAACAAGCTGAAGTCATTTCTTCAATTTCCTGAGGGCAGCTCAGTACCCTTCCTTGTTGATCGTTGCACAACGAGGGAATGCATCGAACGGAACAATCCCTTCAGCGTCCAAGAAGACCGTCACCATAACTTTACCGAGTAAGGAGGAGAGGTGGTGTAGCGCCACTCCGTGAATTGCAGTTTTGTTTCCGGTTCTAAGTGATAAACCCATTTTTCATCGCCTTTGACCATTAGCGTCTACAAATTGTCACGAGCGACCTTGTGACGCACAGATGGTCCTTCGTTGTTTTTCATGGTCTTCTGTCTTACAAATAATTTTTTGTTGTTGTTGAAAATATTCATTTCATCAGAAGGCGCAGTTGAAAACTTCATCGAAAATAATGTCACTTCACCGCAAATATAGCAGAAGTTATATGATTAATTAATACATTCGAGACATTGTTGCCTTTTTGTAGTAGATAACCAGCTGTGAAAGTACATCACAATAAAATTCTTGTGAAAGCCATGTCCACTTTTATTACAACAGTTCATGTGCACCGAAGTCCCATACCTGACCACAATGTTATTGTTGGCGCGATGATCACTTGTAGAGCATGTACCCCTTATGGATGACAGTGCTGTGAGAATTGAAACTTGCTCAGGAATGCTGCCGATTGTTACAAGTCGAAATATAAGATGAAAGTAACTACAGGTTCTGGTAATTGTAACAGTTTGAAAACATGAGCTAAAATGCGAGTCTTAGCTTTAGTTTCGAATTCAGTCACACAAACTTCACAAAATTTAGGTCATTTTGTTTCCATAACATTTTGCAATTTGATTAGTGTAGTATTGTAATCAAAAGGTCTGTTATATAATCAGTGACGGACGAAGTTACGTTGTCTTGTGTGATGTTTTAAACAACTTATGATTTATAGGAGTGTTGTAGCTGTATTTGTCATTAGCTTCAGCCATTCACACTCCTGCAGAGCGCAAGCCGTTACAATTAAAATACGCTAATGACTTATAGAAGCAATATTTAGCCACTGAAGAAAGAGGCCTTTAGCCGCGTTGCGGCTCAGCATTTCCGTTACACACGTACCACAAGCACATTTTGGTTACACAGTTTTTGAGCTAGCCTAATTGCCACTGTTAATGCGAGATTGGTGGCACACTGGGCGGCTCGCAAAATATGCTGCGGTAAACTCGCAGAAAACTGAATTCTTTGTTGAACTTACTTCATTCTCGAGCCGCAACTGATTAATAATATAAACTTGAATCGGCGATGAGCCATGCTCCATAATACTAGTATCATTTAAGCTATACTGTTTTAACGCTGATGTTCAAGATTTCGAGAACTCGTAGAATTGCAAGTTTCTCCCACGTATTTCTGTGTAGTTACTGATGTTCCGTAAGTCACTTGAGAGCTTGAAGAAAAACAGGTTCAAACAATTCAGTTAACGGTACTGTTGTCTTTATTTTCTGCTGACTTTATACGAGTAACTTCCACTGTAGTGTCCACTGTTTCTACTGTTAGCGTGGTATTAACCATCACAGTAACATCTATAAATGCTATTTAGTTTGCACTATTTCCATTTATTCACATTTGCAAACTATTTTGATTAAAGTGATTGGTGTCACTTCAGTAGATTTCAGCAGGTGGATTCATCTCATATGGTGCAGGTACACAGAAGTTTTTTTTTTCCCTTGGGTGAAGTCAAGTTTTCGTTAAAGTCAAGTATGTGTTGTTTCTTTATGTCATTGTTTGGTTCGTCACTTTTGAGATAATCTTGCATTCAGAAATTACACATCTTTAAATGTATGTGCAAATTTAGCATCTGAGGTACAGAAGTGCGTCAAGATGTCAAGGGTACACGCTGGTGCGCCGAAAAGCTCTCTAATTACCGACGCAACAGCACAAAGAAACTGTAATGGAATGTCGGCGCTCAGCGCTCCTCATAATCATTGCGCTTCATCCTGCAGCTTAACTTTCGGTTTCATTCGGCGCTATCGAAAGTGAAAACGGGCCCAGCTGGAAACTGCAATTTTTGCGGCATTCGCGGGTCGAAGTTTGCTGGTAGCCGACGCGAAGCAAGTAGGTCAGTGGGACAGGCCCCCACCACGGCGGCTACCCCCCCTACCAGGCGCCCCTTCCACTTTTCCCCCTCCACGACTCTCGGCTGCCGCCGCCCCTTCCCCTGGACCACTCTCGCTTGCCGCCTGCTGCTGCATGTGTGTAACATAGACCTGGTTCTGTAGAAAGTGGGTCAGCCACTCACTTTCACTTATTACATAGGTTCCTAATCATTATCCATTGTATCACCGGCGGGAGGGGAGCTCGCGGAGGGGATAGGCGCGCTTGGAGGGGCGGGCTAGGGGGTTTGGCTCGGCCGGCGGCGCCGTGCTGTCAGTTAGTCTCGAGCGTGGACAAGTGTTGGTGGCACCACTACTGTGTTGCATCGTTCAGCCTCGCCATCGTGACGCTGTCCACCTGCCTGTTGGATTATTACTTTGCTGTGGTTACCGTCACTTTGTGCGTGTGTGATACTGTGAACTCGTGTGACTGAGCGAATTGATCTAGTATTTTTTTTATTTATTTCATTAATGGAATTGGAAATTCGACACGTAGTGGAAATGCGTGAATACTACGTACTTGGTGTTGTATGTGACTGTGATACTGATCCACAATTTTGACTGAGGAGTTGAATACAGTGAAACCTCGAGGTTGTGCCACAGTTTTGTGTAACTGCATGAATGATTCACTATCGGACCCCGGACTTAAAAATATCTCTTATGAGAAAGAGCACCGTGAAGTGCGCTCAAAATACGATTGTGCTGGCCATTGTTATATTGGCGCCTTGCATCCCTCCCCTAATTAGAGGGGTGGGGTTTCCTCTACAAACAGTGTAGTGACTGTGTTCGAACACAACCAGAACTTGAATTTAACTTAACTGCCCCTCAGATCTCATTGACACTGCCAGACATTTTGCAACGCGTATTAAGATATACACAGTGCACTGTGTAGTATTGTTGTACTATAAAGACATCCCGGCCAGGAGCCTAGTAACGTAACCAATACGCACCGTGTAGAAAGAGGCAAGCGAATATACAACTTTGTGTAATATGCTATTGGACATGGAGCACCATTCTGCCGCTATGGTCTACATGAACATGTCGCCGTTTAATTTAAGTCCGACGGGCAGCGCCAGTGGTAGCCCGCACCACTCGGGCGCAATAGTGACGACGAGCGTGGCGTCGACGGCGCCCGGCAGCAGTAGCATGCCGCCTCCGCTGTACTGTTCGCCGCCGCCCATGGGGAGCACGGCCGGGGGCGGCTCTGCCAGCTACGGCGGCGGCTACCAGCAACAACAGCAGCAGCAGCAGCAGCCGCTGGCGCAGCAGCACCAGCAACAGCAGGGCCATTGCTTCAGTAACATGGACGCGTCCTATCTGTTCTCGCTGGCAGGCGGCGGCGTCGCCGTAGCCGGCATGGACGTGGGCGGCGGCTACGGCGGCGCGTCCGGCGCGGCGGTGGGCGGCGGCGCGGCCGCGGGGGCGGCGGCGGTGGCCGGCGCGGCCGGCTCCGTGGTCGCTGAGCTGCCCGACACCAAGGACGTCATCGAGGAGCTGTGCCCCGTCTGCGGCGACAAGGTGTCCGGTTACCACTACGGCCTGCTCACCTGTGAGAGCTGCAAGGGCTTCTTCAAGCGCACCGTCCAGAACAAGAAAGTGTACACGTGCGTCGCGGACCGCAGCTGTCACATCGACAAGACTCAGCGGAAACGCTGCCCCTACTGCCGCTTCCAGAAGTGCCTCGAAGTCGGCATGAAGCTAGAAGGTGAGTGCCCTCTCCTCTTCTCATACGTTTCGTAAATAACGTGCTTACGTTCTCAGTGTAAACTTTTGTAGGAAAGAGTGAAATCTTCAGTAGGCTCCCGAATAATAAGGTAAGACAAATGTCGCGGAAATGTTAGGTGTGGAATGCAGCCTTGTATGGTGCCAGAACATAGACGCTACAAAGACACGAAGAGCAGTGTGTAGAAGCCTTCGAAAACGGGGTGTGTAGAATATTAGTCAACTAGAAATTTAAATCAAGGCATCCGGCCGCTGTGTAGTCTGTGCTGATCGTATAACTTATTAATAATACTGCTCGTATATGACAGCCGAAAATTTTGGGAGAGCTATCTGTTTATTCGCAGTTATCTTTAAATTTTTTTAAATGTGGTAACACGTAGAGGAAACAAAGTTAAGGAAGTTTGGGGGGAGGGGGGGAATATAAAGTGGTATTTCTGTCTGGACGCGTGGTATGTCATACCATATTAAATTAGCTTAAAATTATGTGCCGTATCGATCCTCGAATACGGTAGCATGCTTCCGTGAGCAGTCTGCCAGGAAGTTTCAAAGCAACGCACGCCCCGCTGCAGAGCGAAAGATTCATTGTGGGTATTAAATTACTTCTAACGAGCCCCGTGTTTAGATTGACCGTGACAGCTGGTTCTTAAACAAGAAGTAAAGCTATTTTCTAAAACACGGGTTTGTACTAGATATGCTCGCATTGGATATGGGAAGGTTTGTCAATTCCCGCACCTAAGAATCTCGTCTCAGCCATTTGTAGAGGAATAAATTACGTTTAACGCAGAATCCGAACAACTGCACAACTCTGTACTTTCACATATACGAAGGAAGCATTGCCAAAGATGGAAGTCACGTTAACTGCCAGAAACAAATTCCTTCATTTAACCGATGAAGTTCTGATTTTCCTGTTGCATAGACAAACACCTGAAGCAACAAGTTTAGAGATCGCACGAAATTCAAACGACTCTCCAGTCAATAACTCGCCTGATTGCAGTATTTTTTTCATTGTGACAAGTCTAGAATGCGTCCGCGCAGCAGTTTTCTCGGAGATATCTTTCGGCACCGCGTTTCCTCTTAATTTGTTTTAAAGATCAGCCTGCTAAAACGTTATGTCACATAAAGACATACTTCAACACACGGTCCGCCACGAAGTTTCAATATACCCTGAAATTTCGAAGCAGAGCCCACTCGGTTGCACAGTGCAAGATTGACTCTGAAATGAATTGATGATCGCAGAGTACACCCCATTAAGCTATCGTGATTACGTACCATTTTTGTTCGTACCAGAGGCCGAGAAAAACTCAAAAGGCGTTCCATAGATATCACATCTTCATATTGCATGGGTGACTTGTCTCATTTATGATTTTGCCATATGCTTGGTCGTTCATCTTACACTTTACGAAAGATGGTTCGTCGTTACTTTTTTAACAGTAGCCGGACACTAGAAACACAAGTGAGCTATAGGAAACGGGCAGTAGTTGGTGAGTTGCGTGTTACGATGTGAAGATTGGCTCAGAGCCAGGACTACAAGCGTCTGGGTACGTTCTTGCCCAGTGTGCTGCCTCTTTTATTACTACCTACATGTACGGGCAGACAGTGCTGGCGTAACAAGTAAAGAATCCGTTGAATTTGCGTAACAATGCTGCGTTGTGGACATCAGTAGTGCACAACGATCGTTCGTGAGAACGTCAATACGAAGCGTCCTTGAAACGTCGTGAAGGTCCGAAAAGTGATGGGTATGGGGAGACATCGCATATGTTTTGAGTTGACACATAGACATTCCTTGACTGTTGCCAGAAGTGGAACTTGTTTCATTCCAAGCGGCAGCTGCTGTACTAGGTGTTTGGGAATAGTTGTTTTGATAGTCCAGCAGACTGCAAGCCACGTGAGGACGGCGTGTAAACTGAGACGGCGCAAATAGGTACTGCGGTCGTCTTGTTGCTGCTTTTGCCACGTGCCACCACATGTGTGTGTTTCCCGATGTGGTGGATGCGGACGCGGCAGTGTTTACTGTTAGCGAGCTCCCCATTAAATACTGCACCACTTGTTTTGTCTTAACTTTCTGTTGTCCTTGAGTGAGCGTTGTTTAAAGCAAAGTGTGAGCAGCAGTGTCTTCAAGGTGCTTGAAGTTACACTATACAGCTTGATACATGCTTGGAGAACGTATACAAACCGTTAAGAAAATGGTCTTATGAGTAACCTAAGAGCGAGAGTATGTCCTTCAGTTGTTACAAACGAAATGACTAGCCCTGTTTATGCAGACAGAACACGTGAATGAAGTTAGGATTATACTGCATTAAATGCAATAAGTCTTGAACAAAGAATTTCTGCCACTTGCACATGGCACTTCAGCTCCAGAAGATCCAGCCATCATATTGCTTGAAAGATACATCAACGCCTTTACGATCTATAAACACGGTGCGTCTACGAGATGAAATGGGATCACGTCAAATTATAGGAGGAGCAGATTAGTGTTCAACGTCCTGTCGATGATGAGACGACGAAGCGCAAGCTTGAATTAGCAAAGGATGGGAAAGGAAATCGGCTGTGTCCTGTCAAAGAAACCATCCCGGCATTTGCCTGAAGCGATTCAGGTAAAGCACGAAAAACCTAAGTCCGAACGGCTCGACGCGGGTTTGAACTGCCGTCCTCTCAAATGCGAGTCCAGTGTGCTAATCACTGCAGCTGTTTACACGCCTTGCGCTATGCGCATCAAATCGAGTGGCCAGTCACTTGCAGTATTTCGCTGTGACACAATAATAAAAAAAAGAAAAAAATTAAAAACCACACACACACAAATCAATAAACGCAGCTGATGCGATCAGGGGTGCATATGTTGATTTGTAACTTCGCGCGAAAGATTAGATGGTTTAACAGTACACTTGTAAATATATTGAAGTTTAGCCGGCCGAGGTGGCCGAGCGGTTCTAGGCGCTGCAGTCTGGACCCCTTGCGACCGCTACGGTCGCAGGTTCGAATCCTGCCTCGGGCATTGGTGTGTGTGATGTCCTTAAGTTAGTTTGGTTTAAGTAGTTCTAAGTTCTAGGGGACTGATGACCTCAGAAGTTAAGCCCCATAGTGCTCAGAGCCATTTGAATCATATTGAGGTTTATAGGAATACGATTATTATGATCTCTGAAGCTTCAAGTGTGAAGTAATTAACGCTAGCGAATAGTAAAGTTTTGTGCTGATAGTTGACACTATACCTCTGTGCAATTTGGGAATATTTGTTGCGCACCGAACTCAGTGGTGTTGTGTTCTAGGGACGGGCACCTACTGGGGAGCAGTTCCCCTTCCGGGCTATCATATTCACCTTTTCCACAGTTTCGATAGTTCACGTTGAAGCCGGTGCCTCCTCATCTGAGTCACGTGTCTGCTCAGGACATGCTTTCAGGACTCAAAATTTTTATTTATGAAAGAACTATGAGTGACGATTGTCAAATCAATAATTGCTCAGGTTGTCTTGCTGCTTAACAGACAGTCCACTCACTCAGCGTCGAAATTAACTACACGCTAGACGCTCTCTCTCTCTCTCTCTCTCTCTCTCTCTCTCTATATATATATATATATATATATATATATATATATATATATATATATATATATATATAATCAACTATTCCCCATTCTACATTTTGATTGACAAGTGAACTGATGACAAAATATTCTGCACAACACTAGAGACTTATTCAGAAATATCGCTGTACCTGTTGTATTCAGCTTGTCTTCTTCTTATTTTTGTTTTTCTTCTTCTTCTTCTTCTTCGTCGTCGAAGAATATGCAATGGTCATACATTGGTTGACTTCTTTGTAGAAGATACCAATTTTCTACCTGAATTAACACAAATAACATGTGATAAGTTTTTCCATACCTACGCTAACATAATTTTTATTAACGGGTGCGTAGCGAGACCAGGGAAAAGGTGAGGGATGTCGGGACCACAGTGTTGCATAAGACACTCCTTAGTGCTTACAAAAGACATGACGAAAATTTCAAATAGTAAACATATACGGTCATATCGAGGTCAAAACATGCTTCCCTCTGATATTAATTTTGAGAGGCCTTTATGATATAGAAGTGGAGTTCGAATGCGTTGACGACAGTGTCGCAAGGAAGTAGACAAGTAGACAATGGAACAGGGATTTTTGTCTTTGATGGCGACTTGAAAACCACAGCTCAACAGCCTGAAATTTGAATGGGTTGGTCGTCACGTCCTGAATCCCATACCTGTTTCATAACGAGCTAGCATTACTTGACCTCCATTCTGGTTTGTGTCTGCGAATCGATACGGCGCAATAGCCTAGGCCGCGACGCGCCTGGTTGTCTGTGATAGAATGATCGTGGCCAAGGGGTCGTCCGTCTTTGGAGCGAGAACGGCGACGTGTTTACGACGCGTGTAGCAGTATTTCTACTGGCCGTATCTTGCTGGGCAGGGTACAAGCGCGCCACAGTGAAAGTGGAACAGTTCGCGAGCCAGCGCGTACAGTCACGTCCATATCGCTCCGCACGCGTTCCATTTTATCTGTATTTATAATTGTTATCTGCTCGGCAGAGAGCGACGAAGCTAATTTCGTTATATCTTGCTTTATCTGTGCGACACCTCGAGATACGAAAGCACGCTACAATTACGTGGGCATAAATACGTTGCAAAATCTACGTGAAGAGAACTGGCATTGAATGCGAAGACTGAAATTGGTGTCACTAGCTTTTCGGCCGCTACGGGGAATTGCGTTGCTTTTCACGCATATGTCGCGTGTAGTTCGTCTGTTCCTCCCATTTAAAATAAAGAGCTTTTCGTTCCCATGAAGGATTCGAAAATTTAGGCGTATTACAAATAATGTTATGTACGTCCGCCAAGTTGCGCTGTGGTTAAACTGTAGGCCCTATTACTGGCTCGATAAGTCAGTTCAAAAGGTTGGAGGTAGGCAACGGGTACAACGTGTATACCAGCTCCAGCTGGACCATACCTAGTAAAACATTGTTGTTTCCAGATCATTCTTATGTTTATGTTTTTACTTCCATTAACCTATATGTCGAAGAACACTTCGTTTTTTAAAGGACAGTGTAGATCCTGTTCTCCTCTTGACCAGCATAATTTTGAAGATGAAGTGGTAATACTCGTAATACGATGGCAGTGAGAGCCATCGCTAGTACAAAAATGAACCATAGCTTCGGTTGTAAAACATTTTTTTTTTTTTAAATCTGAGCACGAGCAAGGAAAGTACACTAACTGATCAGAAGTATCAGGACAACCCTGCCTAACGCTGAATTAACCATTAGACTCACGAGAGGCGGACTCGCCATTAAAAAGGTATTGTGTTGTTAGTAGGCAAGCAGTGAAGGCAGTATGGGGTGATCAGGAGACCTCATTGACTTCGAAAGTGGAGTAGTCATTGGAGTAACAAATCCACCAGGGACCTTTCAACCCTTCTATAACTGCCCAAGTGGACTGTTGACGTGATTGTGAAGTGGAAAGGCGGAGGAATAACTACAACTAAAGCAGTACCAGGGCCACCTCGTGTACTGATGAACAGGGGCCATCGAGCGTTGCGGTGGGTGGTTGTAAGAAATCACATGAAATAAAGGGGATGAATCACACGTGCTTTGCATTGTGCTAGCACAATAAGTGTGCGCAACGAGTTAAAAAGAAAGGGGTACAATGGTCGAGTAGCTGCTCGTGAGCCGCACATTTCCGTAGTCAGTGTTAAGCAGCACGAGGTGGTGTAAAGAGTGACGTCACTGGACAGTGGATTACTGGAAACCGAGTGCTATGGAGTGATGAACGGCGCTATGCCATGTGGCAATTCGATGGAAGTGCCAACAGTGAAGTACGGTGGAGGTGGTGTTACGATACGGTGATGTTTTTGGTGGTAAGTACGAGGTGCATTAAAGTTCTAAGGACTTTTCCTCCGGACTGGAAAGAGATAGAAACATGCGCATTGTTTTAAAATGAGGCCGCGTTCATTGTCAATACGTCCCAGAAATGGCAGCACCGTACGGCAGATGGAACTTTACCGCCAGCGGCGAGAATGAGAACTGTTTTAAATACTTAAAATGGCGACGTTTTCCTTAATTGAACAGCGTGCAATCATTCGTTTTCTAAATTTGCGTGGTGTGAAACCAATTGAAATTCATCGACAGTTGAAGGAGACATGTGGTGATGGAGTTATGGATGTATCGAAAGTGCATTCGTGGGTGCGACAGTTTGATGAAGGCAGAACATTGTGTGACAACAAACCGAAACAACCTCGGGCTCGCACAAGCCGGTCTGACTACATGATCGAGAAAGTGGAGAGAATTGTTTTGGGGGATCGCCGAATGACTGTTGAACAGATCGCCTCCAGAGTTGGCATTTCTGTGGGTTCTGTGCACACAATCCTGCATAACGACCTGAAAATGCAAAAAGTGTCATCCAGGTGGGTGCCACGAATGCTGACGGACGACCACATGGCTGCCCGTGTGGCATGTTGCCAAGCAATGTTGACGCACAACGACAGCATGAATGGGACTTTTCGTCGGTTTTGACAGTGAATGAGACGTGGATGCCATTTTTCAATCCAGAAACAAAGCGCCAGTCAGCTCAATGGAAGCACACAGATTCACCGCCACCAAAAAAATTTCGGGTAAGCCCTAGTGCTGAAAAAATGATGGTGTCCATGTTCTGGGACAGCGAGGGCGTAATCCTTACTCTTTGCGTTCCAAAGGGCACTACGGTAACAGGTGCATCCTACGAAAATGTTTTGAAGAACAAATTCCTTCCTGCACTGCAACAAAACGTCCGGGAAGGGCTGCGCGTGTGCTGTTTCACCAAGGCAACGCACCCGCACATCGAGCTAACGTTGCGCAACAGTTTCTTCGTGATAACAACTTTGAAGTTGGCGAAGGGTAGACACATACCATATTAATGTATACTTACAGACGTCTGGATACTTTTGATCAGTGGTGCATGTGCCCGATGATGCGTCCAGTACTCTGCCACCTGGCCGCACGGGATTAGCCGAGCGGTCGAGGCGCTGCAGTTATGGACGGGTCTAACACCCTCACCTGGCGGCGGCTACGTTGAACATAGCAGGACTTGAATAATTCCTTGGAATTATGCCGTTTTCAAATGTAACGACATCAGTAGCTACTATTCTACATCTTGCTCGTGGCACTGCAAATATCACGTAATGAAGAATTTCCTTACTGAATAGATGCCTGCAAACAATTCTGTGACGCAGGGTAGAAGAGCTGGAGTTAGTGTGCCGAAATAACTTAAATCTTCTGTCGGAGAGGCTGCTTTTCTCCCTAATCCATGCTTAACAAGGATCTGATGCTCAGCAGCGATCTACTTCGCTGTATACTCACTAAAAGAAGTCTCTTATAATATTGACACGTTTACAGGTTCACAGAACTTGTACCGAAAGTTAATGTCGATTACCATCCCAGCCTACGTCAGGGTGAGATAAATATGAAGCAATTATCGTTCCTTCTCCTCTTCATTCTGGTGATGGGTAGCCATTATGTATTGCTGGCTGGCTGGCTGGTATTTTTATAGGTCACTTTTTCATTGCTTTAGACCTCGATATCCTATGGATCATAGAATTTTTCCTGAACTTAACACGACTGTCTTTTCTGGCAACACTTTTCCTTATGTTGACATTTCACTCCACGGTTCAGGTTCGTCTTTTCTCCTGTAGGCATCAGTTAGTAAGCACCATGTCGTATGACGTAATGTTGTCGAATCAAAATTTACTTCGATAGCAGCCTTCTTGGTTTGCGTTTAGATCTAAAGACACATTACCGTCTAAAAAGATACGCATTATGCACATTGCTTTAGGAAAGGTTCCCGGGTCGAGCATTTCTCTCAGAAACAGTTTGTCGACTGAGAAAAAGTGACGCAATCCTGAAAACACTATTTAGATTATTTTGAGACTATGTTCGAGTTTCTGATCAGTGTATTGATTTTGTTCGGAAAATCGTTTAGTTTAGTATATACATTAAAACATAGTTTTAGTATCCGGACCGGTTCGTCTGTCTATCTTGAGTCAGTAGTGGACCTCCATTGTTCCATAAGATGTTGTGTGTCATTCGTATAGCTGCAGCGAAGTGGATGTTACATCACGTTTCATGACAGCTGTCTTCAGTCCCATTCTTCGATATGACCAAATAGATGCTTCTGTAAGCCGCGTCACGCCTGAACTTATGCACGTATGTTAGTGAAATGATTGCAGTTAAAAATTAAGTTATTGAAAATAGTACAGTACAGTACGTTAGTCCTTTTTATTTTTTTAATGTGTAAATATGACAGTAGATAACAACAACTTAACTATGATGGCTGCAAGTGTAGTCACGCTGCAGGTTGTTATGCAGCATCCCAGCTGCTGAGTGCAGCTGAGCTGTGGAATACTGAAGATCGCGCGCCGCCCTTCCACCTTGAACCAGTTTCATTCTCGATAATTCTCGAAATTGTGTCAAGGTCTAGCCGGTCTGAATCGCTGCGGCTGCCGACCGGCGCTGGCTGTCGTCGCCTCAGCGGGCGGGCGATCGGCATCTGCCTCGTCGGTGCTTCAGTTAATGTGAGTGCACTGGGGGGTAAAGCTCGAAAAAACACCTTTGTGGGAAAAGACGTATTAGAAATATTTCCCAGAAGCTTTGGACATTTATTATTTAGTCTGTTGTGATTTTTTATATGCTATACAATTAATATTTTAAGAGTCCTTATATATCTGAGAATCATAGAGCCCTCTGAGTTGCGTCTTAAGCTGCTGTTTCGAAAACGCAGCAGTATTTAGTTCATAAAACACGGTGATTATAATTAAACTTTCGCTACATGCGCCAGCGTTGATGGGTATCCAACACAGTTGGAATGTTGTTCAGACTGTGTGCTGGAAGATTTGCGTTGTTAGGAGTGCTGGTGTCATGACTTGCCGTTAGGCGCCGCTATTGATACGACGACAGAGGGTTGAAACACATGTATCATAACACTTACAGGCTGTCAACATTGGTCTGGACAAGTTGAGCAGTAAAACTGTTTCGTCACAACAATAGCAGTAGCCCTGCTGCTCTTCGTGAATGTGGACGCATTAAAACAATACGGAAAGGTCCTCTTTCCGCACTGCGGATGCAGTTCGTGATTTGGGGAAAGTTAGAATCAACAGGCGATTTGGGAATTGCTCTTTGAAGAGGGCGACGGCCACTTGCGCCGCAGATTGTTGAAGTTACTATTGCCATGGCTGAGAATGCTAGACTAATTGTGGAGGTTAAGATAAAGCACAGCGAGGGACGTAGCCAACATCTCACTAGAGATGTTCCGGACGCAGTAGAGCAATTCCCAGTGCGAATCCAAGGTGTCATGGGTCCAGATGGTCGTCACACTGAACGACATTTGTAACCTCGAACTAGCATGGTACGCCATTAACAAATGTTACCCTCTCATGTGAAAACTAAAATGCATTTCGTTCAGTGTTTTATTCGTTATTTCTCTTCCTCGTGTCGTTACAAAAGTTTCCACAAAGTTTCGTTGTCGTACGAACAATCGTTTTTCAAAAAATGTTCAAATGTGTGTGAAATCTTATGGGACTTAAATGCTAAGCTCATCAGTCCCTAAGCCTACACACTACTTAACCTAAATTATCCTAAGAACACACACACACACACACACACACACACGTGCCCGAGAGAGGACTCGAACCTCCGCCGAGACCAGCCGCACAGTCCACGACTGCAGCGCCCACGACCGCTCGGCTAATCCCGCGGCAATCATTTTTCATGGGGCCCCTCTGAAGCAGCGAAAGTTTAATTATAACCACCCTGTGCAAGCATATAGCTGAGCACTACATGCCAATAAACGCAGGAGCTGCAGTTGTCTTTTCTTCTTCCTCCTTCCTTCTCTCTCTCTCTCTCTCTCTCTCTCTCTCTCTCTCTCTCTCTCTCTCTCTCTCCCCCCCTCCTCTCCTGGATCTCTCTCCCCCTCCCCCCTCCATCTCCTTCGCGAGCACATTGAATTACTTGCGTAAGAAAGCTATTTCTATGATACGTAGTGAGCTGATTTGACTCGATTCTTTCTTGTGGTGTCGGTAAATAAACCAGTAAAATAAAAAAATTGAAATTTTTAATGTAGCGTCGAAGAATTGTTTATACTACGGGAAAACGATGTTTTTTAAAGTGCCAGTCACATTATACAAAATGTATAGCATTTTAAAGCAAATAGCTTATCGTTTGGGATCATCCAGTCGTAAATTCCACTTATTTCACATCAAAATTATCCCATTCGAATCCAGAACATATACTATTTCGTTTATGCAATAGGAAAAAAACTTGTGTTTACAAACCATTTGGTTAGTTCCCCTATGCAGTGTCAACGTTACTGCCTTTCACTGTTTAAAATTATTGGTTTCCAACTTATCTTTTAGGTCCTCTTGAAAGACCACTCACTCTGCTCTTGTCCTGTTCCCCAACTGCATCGCTAGATAAACCCCTTGTCTCATACGTTAGTATCTTGTGATGTTCAACGCTATGTAATGCGTATTTTTCTTGATAATTTTTTCCTGTACAGGAGTAGAAATTCCCCTCGTGACACTTCCGTTCTAGCGATCTGTATTCCACCTGCAGTAAAGGCTGTCTGTCTTACTAGTGTAAGGTGTAACATTCGTGCTTCACATGTGAAAACCGTTAGTGTCCTATCTCTTACAGTGAGCCACGACCAGCATAAAAGGCGACATGTCTTTCATTATTCCCCGCTATCCCAACGATTCATATCGAAGAATGCATACGGATGTTTAGCGCCCATTCCACGCTCGGCTGATCAGCGCGGCGTCGTTTAATATCAGTGTCAAATGCGGCGGATGATCACGTGTAGGACACACATTTAACACATCACTGAAAAGGGAAGTCTTCAGGGAGCTGTTTGAAGGGAAAGGTGTACTCGAAACCTGAGAAGTCTAATATTCTCTTGTCTCGGACTAACTCTTCGGTACAGCGACATGTCGACGCTTTGTGTTCTCTTCCCCCCACCCCCTCCCCACCCCCCCCCTCCCACCCCTTCCACGGCGCGATCTCCGTGTCGCATGGGGGAAGACAAATAAATGAAACTGGCAATCTATATGTCTGTGTCAATACAAACTTCTCGGTTCACCCCTGTCCTGATTCTTTACTTTATAACGAGGAGCAGCAACTTAAGAGTGACATTGTAACACGCTTCTAACTCGTGCAGGAAGCAGGAACCGGAGAACAGGTCTTTTCAGTAAGTTTTTCTCCAGTGATGTTTATTGATTTACTTTTTTAGCTCCGTGTTATGGCGAGAGTGTATCGCTTCTGAATGTGACTGGTGCGTAGGAAATGGTAGCTAGGCACTGCAGCCTCCTTAATAGTCTTCGGGGTCGGTGCTCACTGGCAGCTTTCCCTTTCCAAAAGAAGTTGTATCCTGCACCTAGTGCATTCAATTAACCTTCATCAGCAAGGCAGGTTTCCTGGAGTGGTCTTATGTCATTGTAATCTTAATACTTAAAACAGTAAGCTCAGTATAATATTCTCTCTCTCTCTCTCTCTCTCTCTCTCTCTCACACACACACACACACACACACACACACACACACACACACACACACAGCCTGCCCTTGGTGCGAGAAATTTCTCCTAAAGGCGGATTAACCACCTGTGGTTAATGACACAGAAAGTGTCCAGAGGCGGATCAGGCTCTAGGACGGTGAGCCTTATCTTGCCTGAATCGGCGGATAGGGTTGCAGTGACTAGAAAATTTTCAATTGTCTTCCATCTGCTTGTTGTTGAACGTAGTTCCTAGATGATCAAGAATGTGTGTTTGTTTAGATGCAGCAGCACTCTCATCCCAAAAGAAGTGATGCTCAGCAGTTTCCAAGAACATTCCGACTATCTTCCAAATTCTGCGACAATCAAGAAATAACGACGGGGCCAGGATTATTATGTTGGGAAGCCTCTTGACTCTTAGATGTTAGGTGTGTGATCTATCGTATTGGTTGAGATTGCCGGACTGTGTGGCCGAGCGGTTCTAGGCGCTTCAGTCTGGAACCGTGCGACCGTTACGGTCGCAGGTTCGAATCCTGCCTCGGGCAGGGGTGTATGTGATGTCCTTAGGTTAGTTAGGCTTAAGTAGTCCTAAGGTCTAGGGGACTGATGACCTCAGATGTTAAGTCCCATAGTGCTCAGAGCCATTTGAACCATTTTTTGCTTGAGATTGTGGCTGTAGAGCAATTCGGCTGCTGCATCTACGACTGAGCAGTCTTATTTAGGGTCCACTCTGTTTATCTCATATATGAAAGCGGCTACAAAAGGTGCCCCGCCGATTGGATATTCGCCTCCAGTGGTATCACATCAGTGCAGCCGAACAAATTATAAATTATATTTTGCGTCTTGGAATGTAAGAAAAGTCACTGATGACCGGTAAATGAGACCCGAAAGGAGAACAGGTATTGAGAGCAGAGTGTTAAGAAGATATGACGTTCAAGTAACAGCACTCCAGGAAACCCACTTTGTTGATGTAGGTCAATTGAATGCATTAGGTGCAGGACACAACTTCATTTGGAAGGGGAAAGCTGCCACTGAGCATCGAATATGCGGAGTCGGCTTTTCCTATCAACAAAGACATTCTTAGGAATGTGTCAGAGCCTCCATATGGGCATAATGAACGCCTCACTACATTAAGACTTCGACTGAATGAGAACCAGTATCCCACAGTGCATATGTTCCCACTCCAGATTCTGATGAGTATATCAAAGAAACGTTGTATTCAGATGTGGACGACATCCTTTCCAACATTGGTTGCTACGACAAATAATCTTACTACGTGATTCTAGTGCTAGAGACGATAAAGACGCCAAAAGGATCGCTTCAAATCATCATTGCAAGAACCTAGATCGAAGCAGTAGCATCTCGTTGACTGTGTAATTGCCCAGAAGAAAACGATGTTTTCATGACGAAAGCGATGACAGAAGCAGATGGGAAAAATCAGTGACTTACTAGATACGTCATGCGTATGTCACTTCCTGTCCATAGGAGAAAACAAAAGAACTGTAGACACACATCTGATACTGAGAAGTTTGGTTATGTCAGAATATGCCTCACAGTACAGGAAACAGCTTCATCAGTCAGCAAACTGCGTTGCTAAGAGGAAGTGGACAGACAGAATCTGCTCCACCTGTTATCACTGCGGCGAACTGTGTACCTCTCGCATCGGATTATACATTCACCTCCGGACCCACAGATGATTCTGAAGGCAAACCTACTCAGTTACGAATATTTGCTGTGATGACGTAGTTTTCGAGTATCTACATTGTTGAGAATGCGCCACCACTCCGTTATCTTTCAATGCCGTCGCCTTAAGTTAAACGGTGGCGGGAACAGGCGAGTATGGGAGCGGACCAGGCGAGAGCATTGGCAACAGGTTGGGTAAGGCACCGGCTGATAACTAGGAACCGGTTGCGTGCGAGCCGCGCTGTGGAGCGTGGCTCGCGTTTAGCACGTGCGGGCCCGCCGCATCGCGGACCGCAGTTGCTGTCACTGGACCTGAGTGTGTGCAGTGAGAGCTTCAGCGAACGGCGATTAGGCGACCTCATATAGCATACTGAAGTGACTTACGGAGCCGTCAGTAAAGACCAGTGGCTTATGAAATCTTTTTGAAATATCATTTTGATGTTCTATTCCACACCGAGGTGACGAAAGTCATGAGATAACGACGTGCACGTATGCAGATGGTAATAGTTTCGCGTACACAAGGCAAGGTATAAAAGGGTAGCGTATTGTCGGAGCTGTCATTTGTACTCAGGTGATTCATCTAGAGAGGTTTTCGAGGTTACTATGGGCGCACGATGGGAGTTAGCCGACTCTGAACTAGGAGTGGTAGTTGGAACTAGACGCATGGGAGATTCCATTTCGGGAACGATCCACAGTGTCAAGGGTGTGCCGAGAATACCAAATTTCAGGCATTACCTCTCACCACGGATAACGCAATGG
Source organism: Schistocerca gregaria (assembly GCF_023897955.1). Classification (NCBI taxonomy): domain Eukaryota; kingdom Metazoa; phylum Arthropoda; class Insecta; order Orthoptera; family Acrididae; genus Schistocerca; species Schistocerca gregaria. Next base: position 744,536,205 of record NC_064920.1, on the reverse strand, counting down.
CCGACGGTTTTCACTTAACGACCGGGAGCAGCGGCGTTTACGTACAGTTATCACTGCTAAGAGACAAACAAAATTGCATGAAATAACCGCAGAAATGGATGTGGGACGTACGACAAACATATCCGTTTTGACAATGCGCGAAATTTGGCGTTATTTGGCTATGGCAGCAGACGACCGACGAGAGTGCCTTTGCTAACAGCACGACATCACCTACATCTCATCCTCTCTTGGGCTTCTGACCATAACAGTTGGATCTTATACAGACAACTGAAAAACCGTTGCATGTTCGGATGAGTGCTATTTCATTTGGTAAAAGCTAATGGTAGGCATAGTGCGTGGCGCAGACCCCATGAAGCCATGGACCCAAGTTGTCAACAAGGCACTGTACAAGCTGATGGTGGTTCCAAAATGGTAAGGGCCATGTTTACATGGAATGGGCCGTGTCCTCTGGTCCAACTGAACCGATCATTGATTGGAAATGGTTATGGTCGGCTACTGGGAGACGATAAAATCGTCCACATGCCTCCGCACCGCTCCCTCCCTCAGTCCAGTTCCACGCCATTTTCCCTTACCATTCGCGAACGGTTCGTAAAACGACTGTTGGTTAGCTTCTGTCAGCTCTTAACTAGTTTGATTTCATCGTCGTGGTCATTTCGCGAAAAGTTTTTGGGAGGAAATATAATGTTGTTAAGATTCTTCTTGGAACATACCCTCTCGGGATTTTGATGGTAAATTGCTTCGTTAAGATCCCGCGCTTGCTAAATTATCCCGTCACGAAGCGTGCTACTCTTTGCTGGATCTTCTCAATCAGTTCGATCTAGTAAGGGCCCCTGACTAATTAACAGTACTCAAGAATCGGTCTGTAAAGTGTTCTTTTAAGCCCCTTTCTTCCGTGGAGGAATTCCATTCCCTTAAGTTTCGTCCAGTCTGTCATATACTTTTCCTGTAACAAATTTTAAATAGTCACTCCATTTCAGGTTGCTCCAGACCTTTACTCCTTACCGTTGCTGTTCGTGTCGAACAGCAATCGATCTGTTTACCTGCTTATCCCCAGTACGTAACACGGTTTAGTGCACATATGATTCCATTATGCAGTACAAGCGTATGGGCGATGTATAGGCAATCCACTCAGCGACTGCATTATTGACTGAGTTTTGCGGCACGGTGCACCAATAATGGAATAACGCATTGTGGGGCATAATAATTCAGTCAAGGAGGAAGTAAATACGGAAAAACGTAACAGTGAGTTGTAATAAATACATGCGTGGAAGAAAATCGAATAGCACCTTAATGTACTTGGCAATACAGCTCCAGAGGCTACTGTCTTGTTTCGGGGAGACTGGCGCGATTTCTTTCCTCATCCTAGTCCAGTCCTAGAGGGTGCTCAGTCGCCAATGACCTCGTTGTCAGCGGAATGTTAAACATTCATCGGCACTTCTGTTTACTTTTACTGATGAAGAAAAATGCTTGAGATGCTTGAGATAGGGGCCATTTCATTTGTACCGACAACAATCGGTCCTCACAAAGGGTCCTCGCCTACTCGTAATCAGCGAATAACGTTGCGAGAAGGGGCTGTAATTAAAGCACACGGGATGTCGTATTGCGTTAGTTTCATACTGACGGTGGCCGTCAGTCCGGAGCCACGCGGCTGCTACGGTCGCAGATTCGAATCCTGCCTCGGGCATGGATGTGTGTGATGTCCTTAGGTTAGTTAGGTTTAAGTAGTTCTAAGTTATAGGGGACTGATGACCTCAGATGTTAAGTCCCATAGTGCTCAGAACAATTTGAACCTACATTTCTGGCTGTGGCGACAGTGAAAAACATTGCTGTATTGTGCACACGGTTCCAAAGCCTGTGTGTCCACCGCGTGTTACTAAACCCGTGGGCAGCCGGGTGTGTTCGCACGAGCTCTTCCTTCTTTGATGGCTACCTTATGAAAGAATAGCCCTTGCCTCCAGAAGTATGCTTTCCGATCATGCGTGTGTAGGTCTGTTTTTCAGCTGTCCTGTCCTACCAAGGGTAAAAGTATGGGACACTTGAAAACAACCGTGTATATAGTTGATGTTTTAGATCATTGCGTAGATGTTGCGAATTGGATTCTTCAGCATTGCAGAGGATTCATTGGCATTGAAGAGATAATAGGTAACAATACGATTGTTCATAAGATACGAGACATGGTATGTGCATTATATCTATCGTTTTCTGTTCGCATGAAATTTTACACAGCAGTTGTCTTTTTAGAAATCAACGCCGTTAGTATTTTGTTTGAGAGTTTCCGATTTGGAAGGCCTTCCCAAGACAGTAAAACCGATGGCTACTACGCATTGAACTACGAGGGCATGGGCATTCGATGAGTACTTCAATACATTTTTTGTGTCGGCCAATGTCCTTCGAAACAATGGAATATTCCCACATCAGCCCTTGTACTTTCATGAAGTTGCGATTGGTTGTGGCGCTATATGTGGCCTTCAAAATGGTGTCTGTAACGGAGACGCGTTCCAAGCAGAGAGCTGTCATTGAGATTCTTTTGGTGGAAGACCAGAGCATCACAGATATTTATAGACGCTTTTAGAATGTATTTGGAGACGTGGCAGTGAACAAAAGCATGGCGAGTCTTTGGGCGAGGCGTGTCTTCAACATAATAAGGTCGTGCAAACCCGTCCGATCTCCCGCATGTCGGCCGGCCGCACAAAGCTGTGACTACTGCAGCGTTGGGACTTGCGGACATACTCATTCGAGGCAAACGACGGATCGCAATCAAACACCCAGCTGGACGCCTCTGTTGGTAGTGCTGACACACTCATCCACCAGTGTGTGCCTGTGGGGTTCCTCGACGCCTAACGGAAGACCATAAAGAACAACGAAGGACCATCTGTGCGGAATTGCTTGTGCGTTGCGAGGGAGGGTATTGATGCAGCAAGACTTCGGCTCCAACGTCGAGCACTAGAGTGGTACCATGCAGGCATACAGGCTCTCCCAGTAAGGTGCGGTAAGGCCTTGAGTGGAAATCATGTAGAGAAATAAGGCTTTATAGCCAAACGAGAGGAGAATAATATGGTGTATTGGAATCATGAATAAAGCCAGAAAAAAATGTGTTCCATTACCTATTGATCGCACCTCGCATATTGTAAAGTAAGTTAAACACTAGTTTCGTCACAAGCGATGAGGTATCTTAATACGAAGTGGTGCTACCGCTAAACTGGTCGGAGAGATCGCGTCAGCTTGCGTTTAAACTACGTCTAATCTGGCGTACTGTCTGCAGTTTGCATTGTTGTGGTCTGGAACGAAACACTGCGCAATCGCATATTTACTGTAGTGAAGCTCAGCGAGCGCTGCAGACGTGTTTCTCAGGACGAGCCGAACATTTTATTTCGGAACAGACGAAGGATCTATAGCACTGCCGTGCAGGGCAGCTAGGGATTTATTTATTTATTATTAATTGCGAAGCTTCCCTACCTGGCGGTGCGTGAAGAGCTAGTCATGTTTACATCCATAAAAAACTGAAACATACTCTTTGTGGGACATCCACAACTGTCGCTAAAATTTTTCGTGATGAATAAATGCGCTCCAACCGTATTTGACAAAGACTTCATTTGGACAAAATCCTACACACAATCAGGCTTTCAGGATGTAAATCCCATCTTCCCCGGTCTTGCTGGGTGTCCATGACATGACTGACTCAAATAATCTTTTCATGCATCACCTGCACTGGATATCGCATGCTACTTGACAAATTTGCTAAATTTTTTACGTGAATGTTAAGATTTTCTCGTACGCAATCAATGTATGATCTGATGTTCACGATTGTATGGACCCTTTTAATGTTACTTAATTTGATATGGTATTCATTCCTACATCCTGAAACCCGGTTTGTGTGTATGATTTTATCCAAATAAAGGATTTGCTAGTAAAACTGGAGCGGATTGATTCATCATGAAAAGTAGCAATATCTGTTGACATTTGCCTTTGTCTTCTGATGACCGGTCCCGATGCTTACGAGTCGTGCGGTTGAATTTTAAGTCTTTCGCGGTATCTGTGAAATGCTGACAACGATAAGTGTGGTTTGATCAGACAGCGCAGCAGTACGACGATTTTTTAAAGGTCTGCCTTTGTCTGGAAAACAAATACTTCGATGAAAATGATGTGAGCGAGGTTCTGTGGACCGATTATTGACGAGCAGCTAGTGTCATGCGACAAGCATCAGTTCTTGGTGCAGACGTTACAGTACAATTGGATGACTCTAATACTGTAGACGAAAACATCGTCTCCGCATACCAACAGTGACCAATGCATTCCAGGTTTCATACTTTGCAGAAAGAATGTGGCGGAGTAATACGTAAAAGTATTTCCAGCAGCGATTTTGTGACTATTTTCGTGCATAGAATTTTGACTCTAAGGGAACAATAAGTAATCCTCTGTCTGTTATAGGGTTGATTTAATTATTGTGTTCGTAATACGTGTTCTAATTACCTAATAGAGAGCTCGTTTGATTTGCCATTATCAGGGTGATTTCATTGGATAACATCAGTAGAGTACCAGATACAGATAACCGTGTTATTTTCACGGCTTATCTTTGAAATGTCAGACTCCCTCGTCCTTGCTAGACTTTCGCTGGCCGACGTTTACTTAAAACTAAGCCGCTATCTGTTCACGTTTTTCGAGGAAATCGAAGCTTTGTCTCAAAGATTTGGCACTTATACGTCGAGCTTCCTGTTGCAAAATGTATAAACTTTCTATGTTATGCGTACATTTATTACATTCTGTATTTTTACTTCCAGGTGTCCAGCGACCACTGATCCTTTCCCCTTCTCTTTCTCTTTTAAACTCGCACCCTCGCTACAGCATACATTTTTCCCTTTGTGAAATCTCACCTCATCCTGCTTATCTTTCACAGCAAGTACAGTATGTAGTAAATGCCCCTTTCTTCAGACTCGGTGGGCTGCGATTCCTAAATCAAAAACTGACAAAAACCTGTAATGTTATGAACATTAAACATCATTAATTTTTCGAATATCTATTACAACTTTCCTCGATATTTGGAAATTACACCCCCTCGCTTATTTATCAACATAGCTGTCTATAGAAAGAGTAGTGGGTTACTTCGTATCCTTCGAAATTGTATTCTGGATTGCTAACTTCCTGTACTCTTTGGAGTGGCTATATAAACATACACTATGTGATCAAAGGTATCCGGACACCGCCAAAAGCATAAGTTTTTCACATTAGGTGCATTGTGCTGCCACCTACTGCCAGGTACCCCATATCAGCGACCTCAGTAATCATTACACATCATGAGAGAGCAGAATGGGGCGCTCCACGGATCTCAAGGACTTCGAACATGGTTAGGTAATTTCGTGTCACTTGTGTGAGACGTTTGTACGCGAGATTTCCTCACTTCTAAACATCCCTAGGTCCACTGTTTCCGATGTGATAGTGAAGGGAGACATACAGCACAAAAGAGTACAGGCCGACCTCGCCTGTTGACTGACAGAGACCACCGACGACAGTTGAAGAGATTCGTAATGTGTGATAGGCAGACATCTATCCAGACCATCACACAGTAATTACAGACTGAATCAGTATGGAGTGACTAACTACGGTACACAGTGCGGCGGTCAGACGGCAGGGTGTGGGTATGGCGAATGCTCGGTGAAAGTCATCTGCCAGCGTGTGTAGTGCCAACAGTAAAATTCGGGGGCGGTGGTGTTATGGTGTGGTCATGTTTTTCGTGGAGAGGCATGTACCCCATGTTGTTTTACGTGGCACTATCACAGCACCTTCTTGCTTCCCACTGTTGAAGAGCAATTCGGGGATAGCGATTGCATCTTTCAACACTATCGAGCATCTGTTCATAATGCACGGCCTGTGGTGGAGTGATTACATGGCAATAACATCCCTGTAATGGACTGGCCTGCACAGAGTCCTGACCTGAATCTAATAGAACACCTTTGGAATGTTTTGGAACGCCGACTTCGTGCCAGGACACACCGACCGACATCGATACTTCTCCTCAATGCAGCACTCCATGAAGAATGGGCTGCCATTCCCCAAGAAACCTTCCAGCACTGACTGAACGTACGCCTGCGAAAGTGGAAGCTGTGGTTAAGGCCAAGGGTGGGCCAACACCATATTGAATTCTAGCATTACCGATGGAGGGCGCCACGGACTTGTAAGTCATTTTCACCCAGGTGTCCGGACACTTTTGATTACATAGTGTATGCTACTGAGGTGCCCACAGATTCATGCAACCTGCCCAAGATAATACTAAGGAGTTTAAGGGCTTCGGTGCTCTGCTAGCGGTTTCATTGTCAAGAGAAAATCCCAAGAATGCTTAGATAGAATCTTCATTCCTGTAGAACCACAGTAAACTGATGATAAAAAAAAATCTGTGGGGTTCTCAAATATACTACATGGAAAAATTATGACCCCTAATTAGTGGCTGGATGGGCAGCTGCACAAAATTTAATTCCAGCAATAGATCCATAACAGAACGTTACAGTACTCGATTTTTTCTCGATTTGCCATTGGGAAGGAGCAAACGATTACACCCGCACATGTACTCTGTCTTTGAAGCAGCAATGACTTCACTGTCGTTCTTCTGTGGAGCTCTGGAAGAAGTAATGACTTAGGCACATGACTGCCATTGTTAATCTGTTCTCGTGCTAAAGAGTGTTTTCAGCTGAGAAATTCGCTGACATGATATTTAAGAAGAGATGCTTTTCTTAATCAGCATCAAAGCGTTCCTATCTCTAGAGTGAAGCCAGTTGCTTTATGATTCGAATTAAGTCAGTGAAACGGCGTAATTCGTACACTGTTATTTTCTTCTTGGCCCCACCACAATCCAGGAGATGGATGTGAACATAATTAGAAGCCAATTACGACAACAGCACCACCTTCTCAGCTATTTACCGACTTATATACTGCAGAGAAACTAATTTCATATGCGCACGTTGTGAAGGTGGAAATAACCAACAAAAGCAAGACGTCCCTGGTGGTCCCCAGACTTACGAAAACTTGTGAAATGAATCGGTTGCGACACTTTGTCAGCATGGTTCGCCTTAGGAAGCTCTTGTTTAATCTTTTGAACAATCTAGGTATTGATGATTCCTAGAATGAAAATGAGTGCTTATTTGTAGCTGTGAGCGGGACATTGCGTCGCGTGCTCCAAATTGTGCCTATCAAGCAAGAGGGCCTGTTTAATTTTGGCAGCGCCACGAGTGCGCAGACATTGAAATCAAATACTCAGTCCGACGGATCCTTTCACTTTGGCCGCGCGGGACACGCGAGGCTGCTGTCCGCAGCTGCGGAATTGCAGCATCCAGGTCGATTTAGAAACATGGTAATCATTGTCTTCCAGTCTGCATTGTTCTACTGGTAGTGATATTCCAGTGTCGTCACTTCCGGCGGTCGACTACCGGAAGCCATGTATCAGTAGGAAAGCTACAACAATCAAATGAATTAATGCGGACACGGTGTCTCGAGACTACACATCTAGTTCACTAACAATGGCGACGGGTCGATTTATTGTTTGAGCACGTGGGCGTCGCCCGCAATGCCTGTAACTGTTTAATTAAGTGTAAAAACATATAATTTGGCAGACATCAATCAGATCTGTCGGTAGATTACTGCATTTGTTTCGATATACCAGTCCTTTCTGCGATTTTTACTCTGATTTTTACGATGGGGAACATCTTTATGCACTGTTTAAATGTTAGAACAACACAGACGTCGGAGTCTTCGTTTCCCTGCAGGGAAGTATTGCTTAGTTGAGTCAACTCGATTCATAATTTCTCCTCTTTTGAATTCATAAAAGTCATACACTTTGGTGAACCGTGTTTTCAAAGCGAGAAGGTTAACAGTTTGACAGAGCCTAGTAAGGAGTTAGACGTCACCTCAGTGCTAGCTTGACTTGCTTAATCGGTGTATAAGATGAATAGTTAGTACGGTTTTTTCACTACTTGTACCATAAAATAAATGCTTTCTTGTAGTATCTGACTTTTTCACTATCTCAATACAGTGTTTAGGAGTTACTATGGCTAAGATTGCAAAACGATAAGCTTAGAAATTCAGAAATATTATGTAACTGTAGTCGTCGTATTGTTGGAGAGCAGCCGTGGTAATCTTGGAAGCCTGTAGTGTGTAGTGATATCGACGTTCGGCTTCCAGAAAACAGTTAGCCACCTGGAGCGAAACGCTGATAAGTCTTGTTCGCTCTTTTACTCCAAACACTCCAGTTGGTACGCAATAAAAGTATAGTCTCGCGCTATGCACCACTTTCTTCTATTTTGTAAAATATACTACATCAGGACGAAACGAAGATTAGGGTTTAACGTCTCGTCGACATCGACGTTATTAGAGACTGAGCATCAGTCCGGACTGTTTCAAGAATGGAAAAGGAAATCTCCTGTGCCCTTTTAAATGAGCTATCCCGGCATTTACCTGGAGCGATTTAGAAAAAACACAGAAAACGTACATCTGGATGACCGGATGCGGATTTGAATCGTCGTCCTCATTAGAGTCCAGTGTGCTAACCACTGCGCCACCTCGATAGGAACGTCAGAAGTATTATATCTTGAAAAGATAAGACAGAGAAACTTTGTAGGTCTATCCTGAAATATGGCTAAACGAAGGATGTTTTTGAGTCACATTAGTTCTTTATTTTATTGATGTGTTATCACTGATATCACTTCTCCTGTCAAGACTACTTATGTTTATATTAACAACAGAAATGAATTACTCTTAAAACGTAAATTCAAATTAATAAACAGGGTGAGAATGTGTAAGGGCCCAATAGAGCCTCTACTGTCGTGGTACAGGTTGTAATAGCTCAAACGTTGTCTTACCGAGTTATAATTGCAATGCTTTTATTCGTCTTTCAAAATGGTTCAAATGGCTCTGAGCACTATGCGACTTAACTTCTGAGGTCATCAGTCGCCTAGAACTTAGAACTAATTAAACCTAACTAACCTAAGGACATCACACACATGCATGCCCGAGGCAGGATTCGAACCTGCGACCGTAGCGGTCGCTCGGCTCCAAACAGTCTAGAACCGCACGGCCACTCCGGCCTGCTATTCGTCTTTTAGACACTGGAAGTCGTCTATGGTTACTCATGGTGATTAGATGCGTGATGCTCCAAATCAGTGCTCGAGTGTTGCACATGATTCTGCGGCGTGAGACAGATGGGAATGTCTCTTGCAGTGATGATGCGAGTCTCTCGGAGAAATCAGGTGCTATGTTGTTGCTGCACACAAATGCGCATATCCTGCAACCGACAAGCTATGTGGAACAGAAATCGGCACAGAAGAACAGATAATGTCGTTGTGTTCACGCTTTAGATTAATTCAGGCAGTGACAAACGGATTTCTCTGATAGCAGCATATGAAATAAAGATACAATAAAACGTAGCATCTCATTGGCTTGTGTATGCTGTTTGCATATTGGCGATGTGCGCCGATCCATTAGTCTACGATGCGTGTCCAGGCTTCGTGGATGTCGCTCAAGTGCTATTTGAGGGCCGACATGATCTGCATGGTTAGGCTATTAGGTCACTTTACACATTGCAACGACCGATTACAAAATGATACTGAGATACCGCGCTGACGCTTTGTGCAATCGTGTGTTGGTGTCTACCGAATAAATCTAACGATGTGGAATTGCGGTTACGGCACTGGATACTTACGCCAATCCCTAACGGTCCTCGCAATTTATTTTCACCGGTATCTCCCTGAACCATTCAATGGGAATGCCGAGACGGTTCCTTTGAGGAAGTCACAGCCGATCACCTTCTCCACCGTAGTCGAATCCAGGCTTGGATTCAATCTTTACGCTTGGTGTTGACGCTACACTAAAATCTCTAATTTTCGTTCCTTCATTCCTAATACTTTCGGTTCTTATTTACCGTTCACCTGCGTGGTCGTGCCACGACAGTTAACTTGTCTTAATTAACTGACTGCTGTGTCTTGGTGAAATATAATTAATGGAAGGAATAAAGGTAACAACTTGACTTATCGTTGAGGCGTTGTTCAGAGGTAACAAAACACACACACACACACACACACACACACACACACACACACACACTTCACCGAAAGCGGAGCAAACTTCTCAACTATACGATGAGTTTACCTTTAGTCCTCCCTTCATTGATTGCGATATCTTATTGATACGTGTGTTGCAGGAATTTTTATTTGAGGGCTGATCCTAGTAAATGGGGCAACTGACTTGAGCATATAAGAATATGCACAGACGGAAAAAAATCGCAGCACCATGGCGGACTTGTGTGCGAATGTTTCTACATCTGAAAGATAATGTCTATTCATATTTTGCGACAGTCGCGTAAGAGTGACACTAGTAGCGCCACTATGAGGATGCAAATCAGGTCTGCTTTAAATACATGTTATAATGGTTGTGAACGTTTTTTACCTTTGAGATTGGACGTGGTGAGTTGTGTTAGTCAAGAATGCTTTCAAAGCGTCGCTAAGTTTGAACGACATGGTGTAATAGGACTACGAGAAGCTGGATGTTTCTCCTGCAATATTGCAGAAGGACTTAACAGGAATGCAGCCACTGTATGTGACTACTGGCAGCGGTGGTCACGAGAACATGCGGTCAGAAGAAGACCGGGCTGGGACGCCCACGTAGCACTACCGAGACAGAATACCTTCGGGTTCGGCGTATGGCTCTGGCGCATTGCACTGCAGATCACATCGCACTGCATGTGCAGGAGCAATTTGAGCAGCAGTTGGAACTACAGTGACACCAGAACTTTTACAAATTGGTTACAGGACAGCTCCGACCCAGAAGCCCTGTAGCGGGCATGCCACTGACCCCAGATCATCGCGATTTGCGATTTCAGTGGTATCAAGCGAGAGCTCATTGGAGGGCAAGGTGAAGGTCTGTTGTGTTTTCTGATGAAAGCTGGTTTGTCTCGGTGACAGTGATGGCCGTGTGTTGATTAGGAGGAGGTTAGTTGAGGGCCTGCAACCAATCTGTCTGCGTGCTGGACACACTGCACCTACACCTGGAGTTATGGTATGGGGCGCATTCTATATGACAGCAGATTAGCCTGGTGATTCGACCTGTTGTACTATCATTCATGAACGGCATTCCAGGGAGTATTTTCATACAGGGTAGCGCTCGGCCACCTACCGCTATTGAACCCAACGTGTTCTAGAGGGTGTCGACATGTTGCCTCGGTCTTCTCGATCGCCAGATATGTCTCCAGTCGAGCACATGTGGGACATTATTGTTCAACAACTCCAGCTTCATCCTCCAACAGCATTAATCGTCCCTGTATTGACTGACCATCTGCAAATGGCATGGAACACCATCCCGGCACCTGTACAGCACAACGCACGCTCGTTTGCATGCTTGCATTCAGTGTGCTGTACACTGGTTATTAATTTAGCAGCATTTCAAAATTGAAATAGCTTATCTCGCGCTTACATTAACTTGTGATCTTGAAATTTTAATCACTGAAATATGTTATCTAAACGAATGTATAACCGGAATTTCAGCACTCTACTGTACTTATTATTAGTTATTGCTGTTTTTTCCGTCAGTGTATGTATATTCAGCACAGACGATTTCTTTGAAAACGTGTCAATTGGATGTAGCAGGGCGGGGAAATATGCTTTCATCCATGTTGCAAAAGAGGGATGTCTGTTATTGGAGGAGTTGCGTGTGCTGTGTAAATTGTCTTTTGTCCCCGAAAGTGCGTGGGAAGAAAGTACTGCTTCAAAACCAGACAGGGTGTGGGAAAGTGTGGGCACAGCGAAAGTGTGGTATTCTGTGGGGCAGTGGGCGCGCACCCCAGGGTGCGACAAGCAGGCCGACAAAAAGAACCTGCGGGACGCCACCGACCGGGCGCATACCTGACTGCCGCCGCCGCCGCCTGCAGCCAGCGGCCGAGGGAACGGCGCGTTTTCGCTTCAGCACACACACAGTGTCGAAACTGCCAGCCGCCCGCCTGCCTGCCGCGAATTGAGGACACGGAAAGAGCAGAGCCGCGCCGTGCCGCGCCAACGCGCGCTCCCTGCCGACGCCGCACCAAAATCTGCCTCGCCACTGGGCCCACCGCGGCACACAGTTTCTCTGTACAGTGTGTGTTTGCCTGCCGTGCTAAAAACGACTACTTTCATTAGCTCTGGACGATGAATCAAGTATCACCCAATGAGGCTAACTGAAGTCCCACCTAGAATGACAACACCGTCGTAGTTGAACGTACTTACGCCCGAAAAAGCGAAGAGAGAAACAGCGTATTACCCAGTCGTAGGGAAGTGGAGCGCTGTCGCCTCTTGCAACAGCTTGAATCTGGTCAGCATATTCGTTAGACAATAACACTTAGAAATTGTTCCTTTACCAGCATCTTTTTGCATTGAAAATACACGATTTGTTCGTCTAGATGAAGCATGAGCCAAATGAACTCCAGTAGATTAATGTGTTCTAAAACTCCAATGCACACTGCCTTGTGCACAATCCTGTTTGCTGTTGCCGCTCGATCGTTCATATAGAACTAAGTGGTGCAGTTTTTGTGGCAGGGTGACAGAGCTTTCCCCCAGTGATGCTAAATAACTTGAGGGAAGTGATGGGATGCTTCTGTCCAAGAAGACCGTTGCTTATTTCCTGCGGCCTTGCTATTCAGCTGGGCTAATATGAGCAACAGACGTTAAACTATGAGTTTCCATGCATTTTTAAGGCCAAGAGAAGAATAAATTGACGAACTTCATCCAGAATCAAGTAGCCACTTCTTCAAATAACTACCTTTTCTTGATTCCGTAATTTGACATGTCATGAGCAGTAAAATCCCTCCCTCCCTCTCCCCCTCGATCCCTCCCCCCCCCCCTCCCTCTCTCTCTCTCTCTCTCTCTCTCTCTCTCTCTCTGTGTGTGTGTGTGTGTGTGTGTGTGTGTGTGTGTGTGTGTGAACGCGCGCGCCGTCCCCCCCCCCCCCCCTCCTACCTTCTCCTTCCACTGTTCCTACCTCCTACTATTTCAGCCCTAAATCCTGTTCTGGTAGCCCTACCTCTACGTCTTCCAGCGCTTACCTCTTCTCATAGACAATGTGTCATATTAGCCTCTAAAACATTTACTGATCATCTGTTGTCCCGTTAAATTAACAAGGCATGCTGTATTGGAATTAGGTAGTCTGGCTGCTTCAGGTCGGCTTAACCAGTTTTTTCCTTTGCATTTTCAGTTATTGTTTCGAGTGATCCCTCTTTGTCAATCAGGAATAGCACTGAAGTAGCAGGGTACAAAATTTCGAGCTTGAGAAAGTAGCAACCTGACTGCTTCGTGGAAATTGCTGCAGTTTGTTCTCGTTACAGGGATGAGTTCAAGTTTTCCTGCTTGCTGCTACAACTTTTCTAGCTATTTCAAATTCATGTACATATTCTACAATGCCTGTAATTGTCATACTTGGTAATTACTTTTGTTATAATCATGCTAGTTTGTTTTATGTAATTTTTTTAATTTAACTATTTTCCATCGTTTGTGTTAACGAATTTTTAAGCCGTCCATGGCACAAGAAACATAAACACAGTGCTTAAGTCACTGGGGCAGGAGGGATCACTTTTAACCACATCTGCCATCCAGATTTAAATTTTTTCATTAAACCGATGAAGGCAAATGCCGCCATAGTTCCTTAGGTGATACACGGACGCTTTTCTTTCCCATCCTTGACGATTCTGTGCTCATGCTCAACCTCTGATGATCTGATGATTCGAACCCAAATCTTTCTTCCGTTTTACACAATCGCACCAATCTCCTGGTCGAATGGGTACCACAGTCATACTTTATGGCGTCAGACGAATTCCACCATGCTTTCTTGTAATACAGTTGCCGATTCCATTCGCAGACCCTCTACTACAGATCTAGCGACTATTTTGCAATGACTGTGCCCAGGTACGAATCCTGGCACAAAATTTGCCGGCTTCGTTGTTGATCTACAGAAACTTTGTTGCAAATAAATGAAACTTTGTGTATGGGACCGAAGCCATGCGGTGGGAATGTTTCCCAGCATTACGCACTTGGCTGGGAATGGGCGGTCGTGTGAGTCAGTACCGGCGCGGTGCGCAGCTCGCTGTTTGCTTTGCGACAGAACTGCTGCTCGCTATCTGAGAGTTGTCAATTTAGTTCAAACTCACTGACTGTTTCTGTTTCTGTTCCTTAATACACATTTTCTCTATAATTGCTTTGACCTCGCGGCCGGTTTAATCACTTTACGAACACAGAAACAATAATAGCAATTACTTGCGGAACAGATTGAAAAACAGTAATTACTTTCGTCTTATCATAATTTGGAGCCAGTCTACAAGACACCCTCTGAATTCATGAGAAAGACTGGTTTACAAAGAGACCGTTATGTAAGGTGGCCATTTCTGTGAAAGTAATGCAGTTTCGTTGAGCTGAGGTGGCCTTTCAAATGGTGGGTTTCCGAATGAAGAGCAACATGCAACTTCTGCTCACCATAATGATACACTGTCCACCTGTCCAAAACTGCTTAACCACCTTCTACAGCTGGAGACGTCAAGAGAGAGTCAGTGAGGTTCTGAAAGGCACCGACAGGGATGTGGACCCATGCCGGCTCCAGTGCCGTGGCGAGCTGCGCTAAGTTACTCGGTTGAGGATCCATATCGCGAGCAGCCCGATTGAGGTGCTCTCATAGATTCTCGATTGTGAAATCCTGGAAGTTTGATAGGCGGGGGAATACTGTAAACTCATCCTGCGCCCTTCGAACCATGCATGTACATTGCGAGCTACATGACGCGTTGAAGCGTTCTGCTGGTAGAGGTCATCTTGTCGAGGAAAAACCAACTGCGTGTAGGATTGGACATGGTCCCCAAAGATAGATGCATACTTGTGTTGATCCATTGTTTCATCCAGAATGACGAAATCACCCAGGCAATGCCATAAAAACATCCCCCAGACCATAACGCTCCCTCCCGGTTGCAGGGTATTTGCTTTCGCCATCACTGGACGTCCAGTTGCGGTATTGGAGTGCAGATTCCAGTCTCCGTCGCCGATAAGCAGCAGTCCAGCACTCAACGTGGGTGTATGAACCAGGTGCCTGCTGCGGAGGCTCATACTCAGTGACGTTCACTAAACAGTCGTTGAGAAGACACTGTTTGTAATCCCTTGGTTTATGTGAGTGAACAGTTCCTGAACAGTTGCACGTTTATTCACTTATACACATCTCCACAGCCGTCGTTCATTCTTTTCATCTATAGCCCCTGGTGCTGTACAGTTGTCTCGGCACCGGTTGTGGATGATGTCATTTTGCCTCGATGGTATATCTTAACCACGGCGGCACGTGAATAGCCTACAAGCTTAGCCGTTTTGGAAATGCATCTATCCTTGGCTCGAAAGCCAATTGTCATGCCCATTCGGACGTCAGATAAATTGCTCCGTTTCCGCATTATTACGACGAGTGTACTATTTCCCGTATTCCCCTGACATGCTTTATATACCCTCCACTGTTATTGCTGCCACCTGCCGTCTGTGAGTGGTTACTGCACGTTGACGTCGAATGTAGGCTGTGTTAATACTATTGCGATTGAGTTGTATATTCACACGTAGTTTCTAAAACAGAGGTTTGTAACATTATACGAAGATTTGTTTGTCTTCGTAACAATTATAGCTTCATTAACGAATGAATGACCACCAGAAATCGATTAACTTAAGAGCTACAGTGACACAGACGCTCGAGGAAATGGACAGAAAAGTAAAACAATATTACATTCCGAAAATCATCTCTGTCGAATACAATATGCTAGGTGTCTAGGCACTACATAAGAAAGTTTCCACGTGGCCATAGACTACTCCTGCCTGTGTAGAAGTCACATACAGGGCTTGGGACATCAGGAGATAACCATCCAAGAAGAGAAGTTTCCTCACTCTAAGAGCTGACTACAGCAGAAAATTGCTTTCCAAAAACTCTGATGCAGACAGTGCGTTTTAGAATGCTTAGATCACAAACCGCTTATTGTGTCTGAAAATGTTACGGACATTCCTCCGAACAGGGCGTTCATATTTGATTGTGCAGTTTGAAGCTAGGTAATTTTGTTGCTTCATATAGGTGTATTTACCACATAATGTAATTTTATTTAATAAACAATTTTAATATGGTTTGTGTCGCCGCGGTTATCGCATAGGAGTGCGCCAACCGAATGTGATGTCAAAGTACTAAGCAACGGATTAAATAAAGCGAACGATCTAGGAGCAATCGTGGTAACAGTTGTTCATACCACTATGCCTCTCGTTTATCGCAGTACGGTCTAGAGTTTGGCGCCATATTCAATGCATGTTCTATATTCCCCAACTTAGGATAATTTTCTCAGACTATCAGCTTTTATATATTCTTTTGTTTCTCTACATGGCACGAATGTGCTCTCAAGTGAAAATAGTGCCAGCGATTGACAGAATTCACGACATTGCTGAGAAACTGAACCTGGCTGAAACTGTTTACCAAAGTTATGGAAAAGACATTCACCGCTTCACTCACGAATTGAAGCACTGCGGTGTAAGTGAACCATATATGATTCAAATGGCTCTGAGCACTATGGGACTTAACTGCTGTGGTCATCAGTCCCCTAGAACTTAGAACTACTTAAACCTAACTAACCTAAGGACATCACACACATCCATGCCAGAGGCAGAATTCGAACCTTCAGTGATCAGTTTAACTTTTTTTTTAAATACTTTTGTTTACAAAACGGATTAGGGAGCCCATTAACAGTTCTCATGTTTAAAAGTCCTCATGTTTAAATTAATTAAACAAATTAAAAAATGAGAACTACTGTGATCTCCCTAAACGTTTTTGTAAACAAACCCAAAAAAATGAGTTAGTGATGTGATTGCAGTGTTCCTTCACCTGACACAAATGTATTTGTCTTAAATTTGTAGTGTTAATACAGTAGTACGTTGCGTGGTGGCGCAGGTGTCTTCGTACATGGAGGGCTCGCATTGTTGTCTGTAAGACACAGGCCATACTCAAAAATAGCTCTAAGTACTATGGGACATCTGACGTCATCAGTCCCCTTGACTTAGACCTACTTAAACCTAAATAACGTAAGGACGTCACACACATCCAAGCCAGAGGCAGGATTCGACCGTGAGACCGTAACAGCAGCGCTGTTCCGAACTGAAGCGCGTAGAACCGCTCGGCCACAAGGGCTAGCTCAGGCCTTACTGGTTGTGATTGACAGCGCGGACGGTGCTCGCGAATCCCGGCGCCACGCGCCTCGCGCCTCGGACTCTGCGCTTGCCCGTGCTCCGCAATAAATAATTCATCGGCCCGCGTGCTCGGGACACCACCGCACGACGAGGAATGCATACTCGCAGGGGCGTTGCTATCTCAGATGAGGCGCAAAAGTGCGCTGACTCAGCTCCCCGCCGCGTCTTCCAATCGTACCGGGCCCCTACTGGCAAACCTCTGCCTGCCCTGACGAAGCCAGCAGGCAGCGGCTTTTCGCTTCGCACTACCACCTGTCTCCGCTTTACAACCTGAATACGAACACTAACTTCTGTAGACTAGCTGTTCGTCAAATGAAGGTCATGTTGTTTCCTCAACTTTATTTTTGCAATTCGTTGAAGATTTCCCTATAAAAAGATGAAATAGAAAGCTCGGTATCATCCAGTGGAATTCATTTTCTGCTTTGAGGTCTTCGAATCAGTAGGGAATACATCCAAAGCTGTCAGTTCCTAAAGCTAACCTTGTAAAGCGCGAACTTGCTTGTCCCCAAATCAGCGAAGCAGCAAAGTAAATAAACAGTAAATGCGACCAAAGCGTAACAAGGCAGTTTTCGGATGAATCAAGTCAGGTGACGTCAAAAGTACCGTTTCCGAAGCAAGAACAGGAGCGTCAGACAATACGCTATTGCCGTGGGATCGCCTATGCTCACTATTGTGGATATCGTTACAGTTGCCAGCGGCAGCATCATCATCGCCGTAATCACTACACTGGCCGTTGATACTGGGAATATTGTGCAAAGGTCGTCATTAATATAATTGTATGTCTGTTCAGTTAGTTTGAGAGTGAACATACCCTAAACAGCAGTTGCAGCGGACTACGAGGTGTTCTATGATGTCAATACTCCTCGCACATCAACAATTTGTTAGATCCAGATGGTAATCATAATCTTTGCGTTTTAAATGTCATTCGGTCTCGTATTCGAGTAGAATTGTCGTATGACTTCTGCTCACCGTCCCCAAAAAGGTTGTATAACGTTTCGTCCATAAATTGCATACTTTATTTAGACGATAACTAGTATTTGCTTTTCTGTATCTCCAAAACTGCCTGACAGGAAATTGAAGCATCTAGAAGGTGAGGTGGAAACGAAACGAAATTTTACAGGTTCAGGATGTTAATTTAGTGATTGTAAATTAGAGTCAAATCTACAAAGACCTTCAGCTGGGGGAAGTGTCGAAATCATTTATTGCATCTCCTGCGGCAAGCTGGTCCGCAAATGTTGTAACCGGAACTTCTTATCCTGGATAATGGCACGGGGATGGCCGAGCTTGTTCCACACATGCTTTATCGGGGACAGGTCTGGGGAACATGCTGGCCACGGAAGTACCTCAAAATCACTTAGACATTGACTCGTGCCATGCGTGGACAAGCACTTTCTTGTCGAAAGACTGTACCAAGATACTGTTGCGTGGAAGGTATTACGTGAGGGTGTAGGATGTTCGTGACATAACGTTATGCCTTCAGTGTTCCCTCACTCAACACCACCAGTGGGCTGACGTCATACCCGACGACTCCCCAAGCCATGACGTCACGAGTAACAGCCTCAGCGCGTAAGGGTAACAGCCCCAGCGCATCTCCGAAACTTTACAGTACTGGACCTCTCTCCAGGTCGCCGGCATATGTGCTGACGATGGTCATCGGAGGTACTGCAGAATTGTGATTCATAACTGAACGCAACGCGGCGCATTTCTTTAGCAGTCCATGCTTTCCAGTCACACCATCACTCCAAACACAGCCGTTTGTGTTGTGCTGGTAACAGCAGCCTACGCACGGGACGGCCGCTGCTAGTCTCCGACCAATGGTGCAAGGTAAAACATAATGTTTAAGGGAGTTCATTAACTTTTCTCGTAAGGCAAGCGCAGATGTGCTGGGGTTTCGATGTGTTTGATGCACAATACGGCTATCCCCCCTTGTGGTGGTCAGACGTGAACAAAGACGATGATGTAAGTGATTTGGAGAAAAGGCAGGCCCGACGAATGGGAAGCCATATGTATGCATGTACTCCATAAGCCCCCGTACAGTGCGTACTTCGTATTTCTGCCCTACTCCATTCACGGACTGAGCTACCGAAAAATGGCTATCTGTATGGCTTTGTACGTACCCTAATCTTTCTCATCCTGCTCATATGATATGTAATGGTGACAACAGAATCGTCACACAGTGTTTTTTGAGTACTAAATCTCTAAATTTACCCAATAGAATTTCGCGGGAACGTTACCTTTCTTTTAAAGGTTCCTATTTAAGTTGCCCGAAACCCCTGTTACGCTTTCTTATTGGCTATGCCGATCTGTTACCATCTTCTCCTCTTTCGATGTCTGCAGTCATGCCTACTTTATAACCAAGAATACTCTAGAACTCGTCGCTCTAGATTCTTATTTACGATTTTACTTAAGGCGCACTGCTTTTTCCCAAAGCGCTTCCAAAAAATGTAAGTCTTCCATCGCTTTACCTGTTACAGATTTTACGAGTATTACCCTTAAATATTTCAACTATGTAACATCTTCCAGACATTCATCAGCATCTTGTAATCGGATAGTCATGTTCTTTCTCTTTGTTGTGGACGTTAACTTACATTGAGGCACACTTAAAGAGAGCTAGTAGATGCCGCATATTACGTCAAGCTAAAATTCTTTATAACTTTTACTGGAATTCCTTACTTTCCTGTAGACAACAGCATCGCCAGCATACAATGTGGTCGTGTTGACGATCGTATCTGGTAGAGATCATATTACGCTTCCTTGGTACTCACGATGTTACTACAATTTCTGTTTAACATTTGCCCTATCTGATTCAACGTACTATGTTTTATTAGTCCGGTAATTCATCTTCCCACGCTGTTGTGTTCAGACTATCTTTGAATTACCACCACCAGTGTGTTCATCTGCGGGCCGTTAGAAACATTTATCCAAGCCCACCACCGCGAATATTCTTGTTTGTATTAGTTCGCAGTCGAGCTCATTTTGGACCTAATTCTTCTACCTGCTACTTCAGACACACCTCCTCCTTCTCCTCCTCCTCCTCCTGGGAAGTTGCATCTATCTTTTCCATATACGTCCCACTTGTCGTCAAAAATTCTTTCTCTCTACTTCGGGTTCCAATCACCTCAATTCTTAGTACGTCTTGGGGAGTGAGTGCTTCCTAAGAACGATACTCATCGCATTTTATTTAAAATTAGCTCTACATAAGAAGTCACTCGTTTGTCCCCTTGTAGGCCAGACAACGAGATGCAGATGCGAGTTTAGTGGACACGAGGACGTCGTCATCGGATCATGGTACAATGTTAACGAGGTGCTTGGTTTGACGACTCTTGTTATCTATGTGTCAATATTGGGCTATGGGGAAAGTTCATCTGGGCGTCCTGTCGACACCTCATTAGATAAAGCACGCTTGTATCGTTGCTGATCCCTTGCGCCATAGGAGTCTCTCCCATGAGACACTGCGTTTTCCAACAGTAGTGTTTTCCATTCATGCCAGAATAACGTGTGTAGTATGACGGTAAATTTCAGTTGTTGTTACAGCTCCTAAACTTGCCGAATTTTAGTCATGTGTAACGTAACTGGCTTGACATCGAATACGAGGTCAGAGCGTACAAACATCATCTCGGTATTGTGTCAAAACTACGTGCCTGTGCCAGCACTTCAGATCACATACCAAGAACTTTCCTGGGAAATCCCTCACGTGATCATAATTTAATGAGGGAGTTTTGGATACGATCGTGCATCCACTAAGAAGTGCGACAATGTACTGTTGATGTTTAGAATTTCCTTACGCAAGGACGACAGCGCTCGTGGAACGATACTCCTGTTGGTTGGTAGTTGCAGTCTGTGGACGCGGTGCTCTAGACACCACCACGGTTGTCTTTGAGTAGCCCGCTGGAAGCAGCAGATGATCCGGTCAGGGCTGGGAAGCGGCGTCGTGCGGCTACGTCACAGAAGGCGTGTTACGTAAGCGGCGCGGGCCTTGCACAATGGGCGTGACGAAATGCGGCGCCGCTAAGTGACAGCTACATCGGCCTGCACTCACACGGACCTAGCCGCGCCGGAACACTTTTCGCCATGCTCGCCCGCCTTCCATCTGCTAGCAGTGCCTCGCAGGGGCACCTTATCCCAGAGTCCTGTGAAAGGGCTCCAGGCTAGTGGTGATTGGTATGTTGGAAATTTGCTGTATTTGAACATATTTCAGTAAAGTTTCTGAATAGGTAGACGCTCATGGTGCCTCCCATAGAGGATCCGCGAAAATAACATCACCAGTGACGCAAGAAAACAACTGGTGCTAGGAGAGTAATTACTGCAGAAGAAACGTTTTAACAGTTTTAGAGATCGAAAGTATATCGACTGTGTTGCATCAACAAATTTACACGAACGTGTATGTCTCAGTAAGCACTGTGCCCGTTCAGTGTCGTTAGTTCAAAAATGGTTCAAATGGCTCTGAGCACTACGACTTAACATCTGAGGTCATCAGTCCCCTAGAACTTAGAACTACTTAAACCTAACTAACCTGAAGACATCACACACATCCATGCCAGTGTAGTTAGTACTGCATTCGTTTACAACAACCGAAAGCCATAGAGTGACACTGATGTCAGTTCATTGTAGCAAAATTCCACGGAGAATACTCTTACCTAACGTAAGATTTAAGGGTTGTGAAAAGGCAGTTTTTTTAATCTGCCAGGAAGTTTCAGACATTATTACGGATATATCACTAAGCTCCTGTAACGATACGGCAGTATGTTGGTTTTCATACTTCTTACTTCAGTCTTTTCATCTTTGATCTTGTCATGTCAGAAGTTAAAGAAAAATCCTTTCTTTTAATTACAGTACTCATCAGTTTACATCGTAGAAGAAACTGTCGACTTTGTGGTTTGGTTAGTACAATGGTTGCACATGCTGCTACACCCGTACTGCTTATTTGACAGATAAACAGCGACTTGTGGCCGAGGGACACATCCGAAGACATGAAATGTTTTCGGACGAGGAAACTATCTTAATGACACTCCCTGTGAAATGAAGACGAACGTCTTTTCCGACGGTTCCATAAAATGAAATTTTTGACGCTTCGGATTGGTGATGCGCGGATATGGGAGATATGAGAAGTTCGCTCGTTCTGTTATGAGGCGGGTGAAGCTACTGACTCTACAACGGAGTGTGTGCATATATGAAACTTCCTCGCAGATTAAAAGTGCTGGACCGAGACTCGAACTCGGGCCCTTTGCTTTTCACAGGCAAGTGCTCTCTACTGACTGAGTTACCCAAGCACGATTTACGCCCCGTCCTCACAGCTTTACATCCTTCAGTACGTTGTCTCTTACTTCACAGAAGCTCTCCTGGCAAACTTACAACACTACATGCCGAGCCACGAACGATGGCTATTCGCGCACGTCAAAACAAGGTCGGGAACTGGATTGTTGCCGATTCCAGGAGGCAGTTACGGTACGCGCATAGCGTGCTGTGCACTTTGTGAAAGCGTGTATCCCGAAAATTGTGTGTCTTGCTTGCTTGTGTAGAATTTCTTGCTCACCACCGCCACCCCCAGCCTTGGTAACTCGCAAAAAATGGAATAAAAACTTATTAAATAACTCGCTACAATCAATATAATGTTCGAATTGCATGTAACATCCACAGCAGTGCGCGCTGAACATTATCAAACGTTCATTGGCTGTCGGAGAACGCGTGATCGAGGTGTGCAGAGCGAGCTTAAACTCGACCGCAATCGTTTGTGACTCCAACTACAGCACTCTTGGAAGGAAAGGCTATTGGAGAGATTCGGCTTAGGCTCTCCTCCAGGAGTGCCAGCCTTCGAGTTTCGCAGGAGAGTTCTGTGAAATTTGGAAGGTAGGAGACAAGGTACTGGTGTAACGAAGTAAAGCTGTGAGAATGGATCGTGAGTCGTGCTTGGGTAGCACTGCCAGTAGAACTCTTTCCCGCGCAAGGCAAAGGTCTTGAGTTCGGTCTCGGTCCGACACACAGTTTTAACCTGCCAGGAAGCTTCATAATCCCACATACTTGAGATAGGTCATAAGATGATTATGAAAATCATTTGTAAGCTTCTTCATGAACCATAGTTGGCTGTTATACCGACTTGTTCCTTATCCAAGTAAAATTACAGACCCAACGTAAGTGTGAAACTTCGAGCAATGTCAGACAGTAGTGCTGTACCACTAGGTGAATTTTGCATGTAGTAACTTTCTCAAAGTACGGTTTACACTCTGCCATTTTTTTCTGTTTGGAATATACATTCCAGACCAATTTCTGTTCCACTATTATAACGTAACTAAAAGGAAAAAGCTAACTAAAGGAAAAAGCTAACGATATTTTGAGCGCATATTGTACGACTTCTTCCCTCAGAAGTGTGGGAATTTAAAGGAAATATCTGGACGACGTTCGGGCATCATTCTTGAGATCATTACTGCAAAGTTCTCGAACATCATAATGAAATCACCTTGTAGCAATAGTCAAAGCACCTAGTGTGAATAAGGAGTTCCAGATGTAGCAACGCAAGCTGCTGAGGTTCGCTTTTCATTCGAAGCAGATTTAGCTATAAAATTGCACGAATTTTGGTGAACACACGTAAGTCTTCCTCAAAGTATGGAGTATTTATTATTATTATTATAATTGAATTTTGATTATCTTATCTTTTGTATGAATACAGTCCTTTAAAACTGTGAAAGACAACGAGTGTTCCTGTTGTAAAATACTGGTCGCGTATTATGACGTATGTGATTTCAAAAGACGGTTCACAATCCGAAATTTAGATTTTCTGCGCTTTTCTTTCGCTATCTAAGGAGAATGAATGGTGCAATCATTACTCACTCTTTCTGTAAGTCTCTCATCACATTTAGGGGACTTAACTACAGTTACGCTGAGCGACTAAATGATACGGAAACAGCCGGTCGGATGATGTGCACAAAGGGAAGTTCCATCGATACCTTCGAAGTCAACGCTACATTTGAAAAGCGCACTGCAAGTTCAGTTAGAAAAACATGCTGCGAAGAAATGCTAGTGGTTTCATTGAAGGAACATCACGGCATTCGACTACAGGGACTTTAGGAACCAACAGCAGCCTAAACTAGGATGCTTATTTAGTTGCTAGGTAGGAGTTGAGGTACGCAAGAAACCTGTTGAGTAATTCCATATTAGATAGTGTTTATTTTTAACGGGTATCATGTCCCCGAAACACCAGTTTGCTTTCTAGTGTGTAATTAGTGTTGCTCGGTGCAGCTCTGTGACGTCAGATTCACTAGACGGCTCAAGATATGGAAGCAACGCATTAGGCTGCTTATCTAGTATTTCAACGGCCACGAAAATTGGTTTCGAGGGCTAATAGTTCAGCGTCGTTTTGGTAGGTTTTGTGTGATGAACTTACTCATTTCGACTTTCTGGAATTCCTGTAGCACGTTTTACAGGTAATGTTAGGGAAAGGAAAACAACTATATGATCCCATGGATTCCAAGCTGCTTCACTGCTGATATTACTCCAAGGTAAGCGACTCACTGAAGACATATCGCATTGCAAATCTCTCCACATTTTCGGTTAGACTATCGTAATAATACTTTATTTAAGTAGTTTGCATTTTTTCTGGAAGTGCAGAAGTGTGTCGTTCAACTGTGTTTCTTGCGCTTTTCAGCCTGCGCACTTCGGTTGCTAAACTTACCAGTGGCGTGACCGCAGGCTCTCAGCTAAGGCTGGGGCCACGCCTCTGTATAGCAAGAATAAACAGCGACAGCAGAAATTGTTAGGGGGGAAAAAAGAGATGCTCTCTTCCCGAAATTTGCACAGCTGAGTGGTTGAGTTGTGCCGCCGTCTTGCTGCGATAAGATAACGGGTGCGGAGCGCACGCGGGCGCAACCGCTCCTGTCTGAGCAGCGCCGCGGCGTGCTGCGCGGTAGCCAGACAGATTGGCGGCCTCCGCCGAGAAAAATTCCCAACGGCAGCGTGAGATGATGGTTTTTCTTTTCGTTGGTTTTGCAATATTGCAGAATGTCTTGCCAACAGGTTCGACTGATAACATTAATGGCAACCTGTTACGTGAAACAGCATCATGCTGCGTATAACCGACCTTTCTTAATAACATTACCTTTTGTGTACCTTTCTGTGAACGAGAAAATAAAGCGATCTTAGAAATATGTGTTTTGTCCAACAGCGACATAACAATGTACCGATATAAGTTTTCACAAAGATTTTGTTCAAAACATAAAGTTGTCTTGCCTTAAAGATTTTCCTTACAAGGAAAACTCCCCATCATTCCCGCCCCCCCCCCCCCCCCCCTCTCAGATTTAGTAATAAGATGGCCCATTGGATAGCGTGTCAAAAACTGAACACAGATCAAATATGAAAACAGGCAGAAGTGTACTGAACTATGAAAAAAAAGCAAAATAGAAACAGTGAAAGGTCCATGAACAAGAAATGCAATAAACAGAAGCCTCAAACGGCAATGGCGTCGTGGATAAGTGGTCGTGGTGTTAGACAGTGGGCGAGCAGTATTCAAAACTCCGTTTATTTGCTAATTTTTTCCACAACATTATGAACTGTCCGTCCGGTCATTGAAATGTTTGTTCTCTTTCTGTAGTTTTGACAGTTGTCATAGTACACATTGGTTATCGAATATGAGCCATGTGGTAAGAATACGTTACCGTCGCAAGCGAAAGCGATGAATAGTGAGAGCAGGCAAGGCACCACATAGACGTCTCACAGAAATGAAAACAACAAATAAACGGGTGTGAACTGTGTTACAACAAAGGAATTCAAGATTCAAGACTTCCAAAACGGAACGCGACTTCAGAAACGTCAGAAACTGTTTTAACAGAGCGCAGAGAAACTGTGTGACTGTGAAACTGTTGCGTTCATTTGTTGTAGTTAATGTGACAAACTATTATGTTTTCTTCATTTCCTTGGGATTGATCACATTCTCATTCATACGAACACCTATGTCGGGAAAGGAAGTATATATCACTCACTTACCATTCGTACAAATTAGGTACGTCGATAAGAGAGTTCCATCATACGACTCACGTACTGTCTCTGATAACATGTATAACACACCAGACGTGTTTTACGGTGGAGGATTCGGTTGAAGTATGTTCTTATGATCAAATGTTTGCAGTTCCCATTCTAAAACAAATTCCTTTCGACTGCTAATGGAATAGTTGTGCAAAATCAGCTGACATTATAGCCACCTACCTCACACCTCGCTATTGCAAACGGGCTTTACATCACTACATAGACACAAATTTGAATGAAGCAAACAGCGAAAAAATAAAAAGAATTGGCCTGACAGAGATTTGAACACAGCTCGCCCGCTTGGTAGTCCAACACCGTAACCAGTCAACGCCATTGCTTTTGCCCACTGCTCTATATTGCAATTCTTCTCCTTGGACCGTTCACTGTTTCTATTTTTCTTTTTCTTCCCACGATCCAGTACGCCTTCTTCCTGTTGTATGCTTGATCTGTATTTAGTTTTTGATGGGATGTCCACTGCGCCCTCTTACTACTAAATCTGATGGGGTTGCGATGGGGAGTATCTCCTGCTAATTACTGCCAATCAGTATCATGATCGTTCGAAAAACAGTAACGATTGATTTCCTTTCCTTATTTTTTGTGTGTAGCGATGCCTTCTTATGTCAGTCATAATTATTTCTCAGGTAATGTGGTAATTAAACAAGGCAAGTCTTCAGGGTACAAGCGTTTATGCCCTGACCAAGCGATGGAAGAGAAACGGTACAGTTGTCAGCTTCTGGGCGTGACTCCTTTTTCTTTTCTTTTGCTTCTCCGGAATGGTGCGTATAAGAGGCGATCCATAAGTTCACATTCGAAGGCCATAGAGCCGAGAATCTCTATGCCAGTCAGGTAAAATCACCGTAAACATTGAGGCAGTAATTCCACGGACACACCTGATTAAAAGATACCTGTTTGGTGAAGCACGGTGTGGTGCTGCGTGAAGAAGTCCATAACTGTCTTCTGCACATTTTTGTTCGGTAGGAATCGTCGATCCTTCAAGGCCGTTTTCAAGTGACCGAATGCGTGGTAATCGCATGGGGTGAGATCCCGACTATAGCGCGGGTGCTCCAGTGTCTCCAATTTAAGTTAGTGTAACTTCTACGTTTGCGATACGGGGACTTGCGTTATCGTGAAGCAGCATAGAATTTCGCGCACCATTCTACAACGGGATTTTTGACAGACACACACATTCTTCATTCTCCGATTAATATCTATCAGCGACTGTCCTTCGACAGCCAAGAAAAGAATAATAGAACATTGGTCCTGTTTGGACGCATTTGGTAAATAACGTCGTCGTGGTTCACGGTTCCGCACTCACCGCACAACGTCGGGAATACACACTAATCCTTTGCCCAGTTTTGATGCTTATGTACCCACATCGGAGTCACGCTATATTGCATATACTCGTAATCCTTTTTATTACACCTTGCAATAACGAATGTAAAGCGTTATACTCAGACATATGAAAACTGGAACTCCTGAGTTTGTAGAAAAATTAAGATTTTTCCCTAAGAGGCTCAGCACGGCGCAGTCCTACTCTCGTAGCCAGGCACACACTTCCCTTGGTCCACCAACATGTACGAATCTTGTCAATAACCAAAGATCTGTGGTTAGAAACTATTCCAGTATGTATCTTTTTCAAGATTCGTGTAAAATGTATGACATATCATCCCATGTCTTACTTGTTGTTGATTAGATTCCTTTGTATCCCATGATCGCGTGGTACGTTATCAGCAGCAGCACACACCGCTAAAGGAAAAAATTCATTGTAGCTTCACGGGTGGGTACGTGTTCGACGATAAAACCAAGGGTGTGTTCAATTCCTCCGATCGCACCAGAGATGTTTTTGTCATTAATCGTGAAAACCACCTGTGGAAATTCTTTGGGTAGCTGGAAATTGTGACGTTCCCGGGATTTAATTTCAACAACACGTAACTGATTGCATAAGTCAGATGATAGGTCGGAATAAGGTAAGAGCATGCTCTGTTTAATAGAGCTATGTTCAGAAAAGCTATGTTCAGAAATGCTATATTGAGTTAAAAACACCGTCCTGGTTGATGACCTCTTTACCTTTCCCTAAGTTCCATGAAATTGTGGATTTTTTGCTGTTTAATTAGATGAAATAAATAGTGTGTATGCACGCAGCAGAGCGCCATCGGTAATGAGTCGAGCTGTATCCCTATGATTAACTTCTCCTGGTTGTGGTTCACAGTCACTTGAAATTTTTTAAGAGACATCATATTCGCCGTTGACTATAGAGATTTATTTATTTCACAGTTGCCATTTCGACTGTAAAGTTATTATCAAGTGGTACGGCGAAAGATTTTGCTTCAACACGTGTCATACTTTTAAATCCTTATTCATCTATACAATGTCTTAGTCAGAATTGAACCTTTTCACTACAAGAATACGTCAGCATTGGAAGAGAATGAAACTCCGTACATTGAGAAATTATGTAAATTATATGAACTAATGCCATTGTCAAAATCCTTAACACAATTCGCAAAAAACCAATGATCTTAAGCACAGCTCACATGTTTACATTGGCTGTAGCTCATGTAATTTACATCATTTCACGATGTGCGGAGCTTGGCGTTCGTACAGTGGTGCTTATTTCTTACAGTAAAACGTCTCTGTTCTGACGATGACATGTATATGTGTCAGAAGATTTTATATTTCGACGTATTGAAGCGAAATTTTTATGCAGTACCACTTCTTAATGGTCTCAGTGCCGAAACTACAGTTGTGGAATAAATGATCTTTACTGCCAACAGCGAATATGGTGTCCTTTAAAAAATTATCCGTTATTTATTTATTTCACCGGGTCAAAGAGTCTCAGGGCTTTTTCGGACATTAGGTTAGAGTAAAGCAATATTTCACGGATGATGAATCTGGAATGTGCCAGTTAGAGCCATAGAGTGATATTAGGAATTAAAACAAGGTTAACGTCAACGCTTCTTGACATGCTGTGTGCATATTGCAGTCGTGAACACAACATTCATTAGGAACTGATTCTGTCGATAGAGAGTAAATGTTCTCCTTGCGGGCGTGTGGTTGTTTTTTGATAATGAGGAAGAATATTAGAAAATGGAATGACACACTTATTTCCGTCACAAAGATGCGCCTCAGCGACGGACAGATTTAAATGTAGATGGCCAATGTGTATCTGTTAAATTAGCATTATGCTTACCTATATTGTTCAGATAACATACGCAGTTCAGCCGGGTTACATATTAGACATCCGCCCATATTTCGACAGATGCCCTCCCTGCCATTTTAAGGCCTAAATGCAAAGAGAAGCCTGTGCCAGAAAATTTAGATCCTCATCGCCACCACTCAACCAAAGAGGACCAACGTCACGTTATCGATATTGAATATTAATAATCACCGGGTGAGGTAGCGCTGAGTCTCTCCCCAGAATTTAGACACAAACCCCCATTGCTCTCCATTACTGTTTAGAAGGTCATTAGTTAATTTAATTTCAACACCTGGAAGTGCCTGCCAGGATCTCCGTGTGTTTTTTTTACGTTGGACGACCAGTACCAGGACAATGTTCTGCAATAGCAGATCTGCTCTGCGGTTACAAGCGCGTGTAACGCTTACGCCCATTGCACCGGTCCTCCGCGGCCCTGATGGTCTGATCAATATATGACCTACGACAACTGAAAGGAGTACGAGACACACCACCTTACACAAAGATGATCCTTTGCTAATCCTTAAAGGACCCTAATCCTAGATGGTGGTCGAAAAACACATTTCACATAATATTTTCTCAGAATGCAATCAATCCATCCGGAGGAACATTTGCAACTCAACATTGCAGCAGAGGTTGAAAATGTCGCATTAGTTGTAAGGTTCTTTTTATTTTTCAGTAGTCAAAACACGACCGTTTTCGGGTTCTTACATTCCCACCATCAGGTCTTATAACTTTGTGCTGTGAACCCGAACGGCGCGGTGGACGATTTGCAAGATGCCGTGTATCACCACTGTACTCGTCCACCGCGGCGTTCGGGTTCACAGCACAAAGTTATAAGACCTGATGGTGGGAATGTAAGAACCCGAATACGGTCGTGTTCTAACTATTAAAAAATAAAAAGAACCTTACAACTGATGCGGTATTTTCAAGATCTGTTACAACCAATCCTGTTGGAAATGCCTCCAGCGTAAGACAGAAAGGCCATAGAGATTGGTGTCACCTTGTTGTCGTCGTCACTCACAGAATTCTCGGTCGGTCAGTAGCGCAAAGCGCGTTCTGATCTCTCATTCACTATAACCGTTGCGAGGAAAGGTGACTTCGATTGGGCCAACACAGCTGATAAACGTTCAGGGTCTAAGATGACTTGGACCTTGTGAACCAATGTACGAAGTACCCATCACACTGAGCCGGACACTGGCAACTATCAGACTGTAGATCAGGGATGCCCAAACTATTTTGGACAAGTGACCCCTTTTTCAAAATGAACTGTTACCTCAGACCCCCGTGGCCAAATTACTTACTTTTAAGATCAACCCCTTTTATGGTCCGCTAACTTAAAACAGCTGCTACAGAGTGTTATTTTGCATTCTGACTTAGGTCAATAGAAGAAGACAGAGTGAGAATTAGCAATGCTATTTCGTACAAAAATATTAATTATTCTTAGTACACGTAACACAACATAAACAATACAGTACCTACCTATCTTGAAAGTTTTAAATAAGAACTCGTGTTAATTTAATAGGGGTCGATTTTTAGACCTCGTCGACCCCCAAAATCAGTTTTCGTTTATGCCAACCTCTAGGAAACCGATATCGACCCCAAGGGGTCGATATCGACCACTTTGGGAATCCCTGCTGTAGATAAAAGTCAGTGTGAGTTGGTTTCCTATAAACGGCATATCTCAGCCTACCGCCAACCTTCCTCCTAACCAACCGATCAAGGAAAAGATGTAGCATTTCAGATGTTGTAAAAATCTGTTTAAATTCTCACATTCATGAGGTTAAACAGCAAAAATATCGTCTACGTAACTGAAAAAAGGACTCACAGGTTTCAGTGCCGCTGACTCCAAGACACGTTCCTCGAAATCTATATACAAACTGGCAATAATAGGTGACAACTCGATCCTCATTGCAACAAAGTATGTCTGTTCATAGTAATGGTCATTGTCATTTTTGGTGGATTGAAGTCACCATATGTCGAAACAGTGTCGCTGATTTAAAACCAAACCTAACGCAATTAACCAGGAGAGAGAGACCACATCAAAATTTATTAAAATATCCGTAATTCAAACGCATTCCCTCTAATCAACACAAGGAATCCACTGAGTTTGTAATGTGATGAGCCCACCAATCTATTAGTGGGCTCAACAAAGTAGCGAAGTATTTTCTGCACGATATGGTGGAGCACCAATGTGCTAGTTTAAAAGGAATCTCTTCCTTTTGGGTTTGCGGAGGGTCATATTATCTAGGGTAACACATTAAGAATTAAGACTCATGATACTCTTCCGCGACAAGCAATTTTTCTTCAGGATGTTGTTAGTCGTTCGCTCAACACTTTTTTGTCGACTGAGCAGTGATTTTGCAGTACGCTGAATCAGATAGCAAGCACTGCATCTTTTGAACGTAATCCTGGATGTCGAATCCAACAGTAGCATTGCCCTTGTTCTCAGATAAAATAACAGTATCCGGATCAACTGTAAATTAACGTAAAGCAGATCTCAGCTGCTGTTACTTTACGCTTGGATGGACTTGCCCAAGTCAGCACTAGATAGGCTTCCCTCCTAACCTCCTCTGTAGCATAAAAAAATGGTTCAAATGGCTCTGAGCACTATGGGTCTTAACAGCTGTGGTCATCAGTCCCTTAGAACTTAGAACTACTTAAACCTAACTAGCCTAAGGACATCACACACATCTATGCCCAAGGCAGGATTCGAACGTGCGACTGTAGCAGTCGCACGGTTCCGGACTGCGCGCCTAGAACCGCGAGACCACCGCGGCCGGCTATGTAGCATCAGGGGGTAGTTCAAAAACAGCCTGTTCAACAGAACTTACAAAATCAAAGACCAATAAACGCCTTGTTGTCGGAGCAAAATGTAAACTTTTGCCTAATATGGATATAACTGCATCGTCAAAACTTTCTCTGTGAGATTTATCACAGAATTTCGAGATACAGTATTAAATTCCGAACCGCGGAAAATTTCAAACTATACTGAATGCCGGACAATAGCAGAACGAAATTCCCTGTCAGAGTGCAAACAAGAAGCACCAACCAGCCAATCCCAAGAAAAGTCGAAATTTGTGAAGCAATGAAGCCGAAGAGCTTCCTTTGAAACAAAATCCACCTTTCGGCAAATGTAATATATCCTCATTTACACTACTGTACATAGCGTTTACGTTAAAAGTGAGTGTGCATATGCCGTATTTAATCAGCATATCTCCATATTCAGATATCTTTGACAAGATCTTTTGATTTTATACTGCCGGTTGCTACTGATATTTAGTACTTCACCGAAAGTTACTTCACATGTAATAGTCCAGTGACGATACTTCGCGTAATCAGTTATGCTTTTCAATACCATCATAATTGTCATCAGTTTCATGGCATAGCATCTCTGGCCTGTTTCTCTTCTATAGGCCGCCGTTTCTAAGAGGGCCCTCACTGTCTCCTTGAGGGTACATATTGCAAAGCCTGTTTTGGGGTGCAGTTTTCATCCATTTTCGTCATGTGTTTCATCTTTTGATTCTGTTTTTCCTTTTTCACTAAGAAAATATGCCTAATTCCTTACCGATCTCATCATTTGTTACATGGTCAGGTTTTAGAACTGCTGTTTACTGCACGTAGGAGTTCGATTTCCGCTAGTTAGATCTGAGACTTATTTCGGACTGATAGTACCCATTTTCTAAAATTTTGTGCGTTGCATGAAGATATGAGGTAAACTGAGATGAAAATAGATGAAAATTAGGAGAGTTTTGTAGAGAGAGCGAGATGCAGAAGATCAGAGAAAGTAGTACTGTATTACGGAGAAATACGAGATATTACAATTGGTATCCAGGTCCAGAGGCGGGTACGCGGTGCGTCGAGAGCTGAGAAGTGTGTGTGCGGGCGCAGATGCGGGTAGCGCGCCGCTGGCCAGTTAAAGTCTCCATCTACGCTACAATGGATCCACTTGTCCCGCCGCACGCCACCCCGCCAGCCCTTATGACGGTCGCCGTGACTCACGCCCCCAGCGCCACGTCGCTTAAGCGCTGACTCGTAGGCGTTAATTACGTGGCGCTGTCAAACACACTTGCTGAACTACTGCGTCATTATCTCTATCTTTCCATTCTTGCACCTGCGCCCCTATAAGTGTGCGAAGAGAACTCAATTTCAAGCGTTTTCTGACTTGTTTGGTAGAAAAGACCTCTGCGTCGATTACATTTCACGTACAAACATGCGACTTGATTGAAGTGAAAAACGTGGCCAGTTCTTTTCTGAAAGAAATGATCATTGTTGGCGAGACATGATGTTATCCATAAAAATCTGTCACAGAACGACGAAGATAAGACTGGGTCGCTGGTGATTCGTCAAGACCAAAGAAGTTGCGAATGAGACACACGAATTGAAAAACACCCCAAAGAAGGACATATTTGGAGGTTTCTCATGGTTGTATGAACGTTCTGTGCGTAAAAATGAGTACTAATAGAACGTTGCTAGGAATCTTTGCTGCTGACGATCTCGCAAGTTCAAAATTCTGTGATAAAACTGCAACTATTTATTCTCAACCAGAAACAACAAGAGCAGACTATATAAACATTGTGTGTTTGCCAAATCGCCTATTGGCTTCTGTCTTGGGTTCTTCGGTCGACGACTGTTTGATGATTTTTTTCTGACGTTTCGCCAGCACTAGTGACTGGCACTGCCAAAGCTTCATCTGCCACTGCTGGTGGACACAAACTTCACGAGTGATGATAAGAATGAACTGCATGACTCTGACAGAGCATTAGTGCTATTATCGTCTCAGAATCTGGGGGTAAGATGTAATTTTACAAACTTAATGTGTGCGTTGTAATTTCATGTTTTGAAGGACTCTGTTACGTAGCCTTCTTTTGGTGTGCTCAGAGCCTGGATGATTTTGTATTCTTTTAGAGTTATCCCCATAGTTTTTCTCTGTTATATACCTGTTTTATTCGGAAACTACCAACTTGTTGCGTCACGATAAGTTAACTTAAAACTGAACGAAGTTGCTTTCATTGTCCTAGATAGGCTGCTGAACAGGTCTGCAGATATATAACAAACGGGACCTGCCGCTTTGCGACGTCAATGATAACATAGTGGCGCTTAGCACCCGCATAAGCCTAGCGGCTGACGCAATGGCAGGTAACCCAACAGCTATTACAACTGTAACACACGCACAGCTCCTGAAAATTACAATGCGTTTCACGTAAGAATTCTTATCAGTCGCGCTGAAATATCCCCTGTGCCCCGTGATCACTTTTCGCTATAGGTATTGCTCCATCTTTTAATCAGTATACACGGGTCAAGAAGACAATGCAAAGGAAAGATTACCATTCACCATATAGTGGAGATGTTGAGTCGCAGACAGGCACAACAAACACTAAACACGTGACCTTTCGGCGAGGGCCTCGGCAGCCAGAGGCAGTGGTCACGTGATTGTAAGCTGCGTTAGCTAGAACATGTGTTGAGCAGCATTTGCGTGAATGTGTGTGGATATGTTGTCTATTTCTAAAGAATGCCTTCTGGCCGAAAGCTTCCGTGTTTAGTAGCCTTTTATTGCGCCTGTCTGCTTCACTGTATGGTGAATAGCAATCTTTCCTTTTCATAATATTGTCATCATTCAGTCCTGGATATGAATCGTTCGTTGAAAATTGCAGTGTTTCCGTCAGCTGGTGGTCCATTGTTCGTGTAAAAACCGTGAGAGTTTTGTAAAGTTAATTTACAACTTTCGTTGGCCCGCGGCGGCGAACAGAAGAGTGAGAGGCGTGATTGGTGGGTCACGCTGAACGGACGCTCTGGTGGTGGAAAGTTCCAGCAGGGAGGGAACAGTATCGGTGATCGGTTACGCCTGCTGAACACGCGTCCCGGCCAACGCCTATTTCCCCGCACGGGTCAGCCAGCCATTCGCGCTATGGCACGGCGTGAAAGTCGGAGCCGCGTGCGGAACCTCATTGTTGCTGTGCGAGCCCGTAAATACACTTGACGCAGCATTTTGGGAAGCGCAACGTATTTTTTTAAGTTCCATTTTTTTGAATTCCATTGACAATTCAGCTGTGCAGTAACTCACGAAGTAGATCGTTTTCTCACAAAATTATTTTTAAATTTTTGTGGCAGATAATGGGTTGAAAATGACATTGTTCTGACGGTCTAGTAGCTGGTTTACGCAATACACCGGCGGGTTAATAACTAAAATTTCTGTGAAAAATAGGAGACTTTTTGCGACTATCGACATTTTTACGTCACACGTAAATGACCGTTGCAGTATGTATTCTAATTAACAGTCCTCACATAATGTGCACGGTTGCATAATACACAGTAATGAAAAGAGACTTAGTTTTTCTTTCGGCCTCATTGCAACATCATCATAACGCAGTAAGCACTTCCACCTTTTGCGAACTTCAAACTTGACCATTCGTTAGCCTGTTTGGTCTGCTCAATCTGCGGAAGCCGTTTTCGTTCGTTTTCCGCTGCGCTAAGTAAGTTTTGTGGTACGGCTGCCACCTCATTACTTCCAAATCAGTAGGCGTTTCCTTCAGATTTACTCTCGAAGGCTCCTCCGCTCTCTCCACCGTTTCTAATTTCTTCCTCATCCGCTGTAGAGACGGTTTCGATTCTTACCCGTAATCCTGGCAACTGCTACCAGCCGGTCCAGACGGACTAATATTTTTTATTAATAGGTTTTATTCCTTTGTGACACGCGTTTTGTCTTTCAGGTACCGTGCACACATCTTTGTTGCTGTACGACATTACAGCAATCGTTCGTGGACATGATTTTTACCATTGTACTTCAAATGGCTCTGAGCAGTATGGGACTTAACATCTGAGGTCATCAGTCCTCTAGAACTTAGAACTACTTAAACCCAACTAACTTAAGGACGTCACACACATCCATGCTCGAGGCAAGATTCGAACCTACGACCGTAGCGGTCGCGCTGTTCCGGACTGAAGCGCCTAGAACCGCTCGGTCACATGGGCCGGCCTACCATTGTACTCGTACACGACAGATTAGAATTTTTTTTTCACTGTCCTTCTTTGAGTTAGTCACATCTGCTAACGGTAATGTACATGGCGTTAATTTTCTATGGTTTTTGTTATTTCACGTCGTTGAAGCATACGCGTGTTTTGTGTGTCACAAACAGGTCTGCTAATAAACGAGCAATACCCTATTATAGTACCGAGCGAGGTGGCGCAGTGGTTAGCACACTGGAGACGCATTCGGGAGGACGACGGTTCAATCCCGTCCTCAGCCATCCTGATTTAGGTTTTCTGTGATTTCCCTAAATCGTTTCAGGCAGATGCCGGGATGGTTCCTTTGAAAGGGCACGGCCGATTTCCTTCCCAATCCTTCCCTAACCCGAGCCTGCGCTCCGTCTATAATGACCTTGTTGTCGACGGGACGTTAACCACTAACCACCACCACCACCACCACCACCACCACCACCACCACCACCACCACCACCACCCTATTATGGTGCCGGGCGGTGTGCGACGTCTTGCCGCGGTGCGCGCGACTCACCCCGTCGGAGGTTTGAGTCCTCACTCGGGCATGAGTGTGGGTGTTGTCCTTAGCGTAAGTTAGTTTAAGTTAGATTAAGCAGTGTGTCAGTAGTTTGGTCCCATAGTAACTTAACCCCTCCACCCCCCCCCCCCCCCTCCCCCCCCATCCTCCTCCATCTCCTATTCTGGTGTAAAATCGGTTTGTAGTCCGATAGATTCCTGAATTTGTGGATGTTGTTCGGAGTATTTTTTTTTCCTGTAGGCAGGCCACTGACGAATTTGAGGTGCTGGATTAGCATTTTGTTCAGTTGTTTATGTACAGCCGTTAGTTACCACACACAACCGCACAAAGCTAAGCATATACTGATAAGAATCATTTGATCGAACTGTAGGCCTCCTTTACACAGACTGATATAATGAGCAACCAACTACGTGCCCCCGTTTGTAGTGGGTAGGATTTAAATACGAGGCACGGTCTAGGCGGCGTTGGCTCCGCCGGAACTCCGGCCGGAAGTGCACGTCTGGCTAGCAGCTAGCTCATTCCACGGTTGCGCAACGCTCGCGTGTTTCCAGCGGACGCTCCAGTCCCGGCTACATGGGGAGACCAGCATGTTCTCACAGGGCGGCCAGCCAGCTCATACGCATATGTTTAGCACATGTATAACTCCTCAAAGTTATTTTAACATTTTGTGAAGTTCACGATTCCCGATAAACGGCTACACGGTTGAGCATTAGATCCTAGTCATCTTGCAAGAAGAGAAGACTAGGTTTTCAATACACAGGTCATTGCAGACGGGCATCAGGAATTCGTAGTTGTGGTTTTTAAGAAATGTTCTTCACTTATTTATCTCGAATAATTATTTTTATGTCAATTCTAATTTATTTTCAGTTAGAATTCCTTCTTCATTCGTGTGTGGGCGCAAAGGACCGGTCGGTCGATCTGCCTAACCCAAACAAGATTCGGGAAACGGTATAAACGGATTCTATGACTTGCTCTCCGTTTTTATTGTGAGTTCTTGTCAATATCAGTCACAATAAACGGACTTATCATTGGTTAACACCGATTAGAGGTAGGAAACAGCGGACAAACATTCATCTTTATGGCTATGTGAGTGTATCTATAATGCAAGTTTCGAGCTGTTGCACGAGACTTGGCAGTGCTTGTGCTGCTGAAGCCTGTGTCGTGTGTGGAAACCGCATGTGGTTAGCGGTGTGTTGCGACTGTCTAATTAGCTGGTCCGCGTTGCTTAGTTCAGCATTTGGAGTCGCCAACCGGAGTAGATGTTACTACGTTCTGGTGGACGCGGTAATAAGAATAAAAGTGTGCAGCCACTACACTTTTAAGCAACTATGATAAAGTGGTGCTTTTTAAGTGAGGCATAAATATGATCCAGAACGTTTTTTTACATTGTTCCACAAGCCAGCACATGAAACACGTCACCATTCAATCAACAATGAAACATTTCTGCCAATCAATGACTGTAAAGTAGAAGAAGTGCACCAGAAAAAATAAACATAATCATAAAGAACTACATTATCTTTATCTCACTACTGTTTATACTACCATTATTTGTTTAAAGTTATTATGTAGCACTTAAACGCTGTGTCGTAAGGCTAGCAAAGCACACGAGCTTGATAAAATGTCTGCTGTTCTCCGTACGAAAACGATAAATTACGAGGAGCTAGTAGAAACTGAAACGCCGGTTCCATACACAACATTCATTAAATACTTGGAGCTTAGTAGTATATCAAAATTCTCAGCGATGAAACCTGTTGTTTTACGAAAATTACGCTTACACTAGACAGTTGGTGAATTACTTTCATTTCGTATGAGTGGTTGGTGTGACACAATGGCCGAGAAACCGACTCGTCTTTCCAAGGAGTGGGGCTTGGACGGATGACGAGTCTTGTCTACTCTGTTGTTTCCTGAATAACTCCAGGTATAGTCAGGTATTACAAAAATGTGTTTAACAGCTAGGACCACGCTCCAGTTACTATAAAAAATATCATCAGAATACTTTGTCAGCAGTTTTATGAAACGATTTTGACAAAGTTCTTTTATTGTGTAATGCTGGCCAAATGACAAAATGATTAGTAAATAGTACACAGCTTTTTCTCTCCCCCTTCGGTGCCTACCCAATAGCAATATGCGGTCTTGACACTAAGAGTTTTTGTTCGAAAATAACCAGTTCGGGTAGTATTTTGAAACAGAGTACCAAGATGTGCTAATTTTACGAAGAAAAGGATAACAACGTGATATACTTATAGGAACGAACTTGACAGGAATCACGTGACCACGACGTTAGACCTCACGTTATAACTCACATCTATATGTAGCAGAATCCAAGAACACATTCCTAGCTTAAACATTACGACATGTGTGCGGTACCTCGTTGGAGTCTCTGAGAACAAGAAGTTTGCGTCGACCGATGAGGCTCTCTCTACAGATGGCATTTCCCTTGTAAGCACGGACAACGGACCATTCTTACTGGCGCTGCACAGTTCACCCATTCTTTATGGCGGTATCTTCACCCGTAAAATATTTACTAAGAATGTAACGGGATCTGCGAAAACAAATACTCCTATGTAAACAATATAATACCGCTGGTAGATCGCTTGCATGATTTTTTTCTCCATTTGCACCTGGTTGGGGTGTTCTACATTCAATACGACAACGCACCAGCCAGTAGTTAAACCAACTACAGACTCTGCAAGTGCTAGTTATCACTGATCGTATTCCTGTTCAACACGTGAGGGATGCTGTCGAGAGTAATATTCGTGCTGTGTTATTGTTCAGTAGACTTCGTGAGCTGTGGCTGCCATTGAAAGACAGGGATCTCCAGCATTTCTGGCGTCATGGGGAGTCTGTGTCACTACAGGTTGTTGCTACTACAGTCTCAAGGGTGAAAAATGCTGCTACACGCTACTGCGTGACGCGTTTAATTCAGTTTATAATTGTAAATTCAATAGTGTGATAAAGTCACAGCTGCTGTTTCTTAACTTTATGGAATGAAATATTAGTGGAATCTTCGTACCAGTATGTATAATGAACCACCACGATGGAATAACAGGACACTGTTGTGATATCTGAGAGGTACTGACGTTTTGACACAGAACGGCGCGACGCGTATGCAATCGTACAAGTCATCGGCTGTCAAAAACTTCTATACTGTCTTTCATTATTCCCAATAGTAATTGTACAGGTTGTAACGTAGCGAATTATGGGTGTTACTGAAGGATTTAGTCTTTCATATGACAGTGATTGTCCTGAATATTATCGAATGTAGATAAGAGTTCATGGTCCAGAATCGTTTTCCATAAATCTCTTCAGGCATAACTATGGAAATTTAGTATTTAGGATGCCTATATCGGTGTAAGGGGAACATCGATAAACTGGACCATAAAATTTGCTTGGGTTGTTACAAGTAGTAAACTTCATTTCTTGCACGTTATTTTCTACTCACGCTCCTCATAAAATGAAAACAGTTCGCCACTTTACTGATTTTACACTGATGCAAATGGAAAGCGTTTAATCATGAAAACCTTGATTGAACGCTACCAGGCAAATACTTCAGTATTTCCATGCGTAGGGAATATGCTGATCGCAATTTCATCCTCACACGATATTACTTTCAGGACAAAAAAAATCGTAGATAAATAATTGTGAGTACGTGACGACTATTGAGTAGGTCTAACGTTGACAGGACTTTTCAGATGGAGATCGCAACAAGCATGGAGAGTGGACGTGCACGAGCAGCTGATGGCCATTTATCAGACAATTGTGAAAGGTCGAATCATCGGCATGAGGGACGTGAGAGCCGAATGAGAGGTGACGAGCTGGACTCAGGGCAACAATGTAGAATGAAGAGTAGGCAAAGATCATTCCAGAAGGTCTGCACTACGAGACGATCGTAGGATTGTTCGAATGGCTTTGACGAATAGACAAATGACAACAGCTGAAATGTGGGTAGAGACTCAGACAGTATGTCACAACGAACCATCGGGGGCAAATTGATGAAAATTGGGTTGATAACTCGATTGGTATTCGATGTTTACTGTTGACACCGTACCACAGACAACGGATATTTGCAAAGTGTAGAGCCATTGTAGGGACATTGAGTGGTACTGTGTGGCGTTCAGCGATGAGTCACGCTTCTGTCTGTGGCTTGCATATCGACGACAACATTCCCGTAGACGACCTGGTGCAAGGTCACAGGAAGGAAGATTTCTGTCTAACTCCTGGAATCATGGTGTGGAGAGCTCTTATTGGATATGACGACAGGGCCGCTTTGGTAATTGTTAAAGGGGGGTGAATTCTCTTGAGTGTGTAGTAAGAATGGTAAGCCCCATTATTCAGGCTACCAAACAACATATTCCAATACGTTAATGCAAGACTTCACCATGCAGTTGACACCACAAACGCCTTGAGCAATGAACAAATCCTTGACTGGCTGGCCAACCGGGTCCCCTGATTTGACACCCATAGACCATGGGTCGTATGAATAAAGCGGAGAATATACTACATACTCGAAATTTCGGAGAACATTCTCAGGTTCGCATGAATAAAACAAGTCGAAGAATATACTTCCACCGAAATCGTTCTCAGCGTGAGTAAATGAGTTGAGGAAGTTCCTCAAAACAAAGGACATTCTCAGATTTAGCAAGAATTAAACTAGAGTAGCTTCTCACAAACAAATGACGTTCTATGTTTTTCGAAGTGAGCTCTGTATCGTACTCTGAGCTGAGTAACTTCTGCTGAGGTTAAATTTTACCGACTTTTTGGTTGTAATGATAGAATTTATGTTACTTGGAAGCCGAAAGAAGACATCGTAGCCCGAAGAAATACTGGAGAGACAAACTGTAGAATTTTATACGGGTTTAACAATAAAAATACTATTTTCCTGGCGAGCTTCCTTTCAGAAAATCATGAAAGAAGACGGGAGCTGCCTTTCAAACAATGTGAGAATGTTAAAAAAAAAAAAAAAATGTTGCTATCTAGCAGACGAAGCTCTCAAACTGATGTACGAGAAGACTTAGGTATACACCAAAGAACTGTCTCAC
Organism: Schistocerca gregaria; assembly: GCF_023897955.1. Taxonomy (NCBI): domain Eukaryota; kingdom Metazoa; phylum Arthropoda; class Insecta; order Orthoptera; family Acrididae; genus Schistocerca; species Schistocerca gregaria. The sequence goes on along the minus strand of NC_064920.1, from coordinate 744,494,214 downwards.
TGACATTTACAGATGTTCATCATCATGTCTTCTCACGGGATAAATCTGATCTGTTGTTATGTTAGAAGTAAGTAGGTGGATCAGAAAAATTAATAACTGGTTTATTACAGACCTAGCGGCGGTGTTAGGGTGTGGTCGTATTTTTCATGGAGGGGGCTTGCGCCCTTGTTGTTTTGCGTGGCACTATCACAGCACAGGCCTATATTGTTTTAAGCACATTCTTGCTTCCCACTGTTGAAGAGCAATTCGGGGATAGCGATTGCATCTTTTAACACGATCGAGCACCTGTTCATAATGCACGGCTTGCGATGGAGTGGTCACACGAAAATTACATCCCTGTAATGGACTGGCCTGCACAGTGTCCTGACTTGAATCCTACAGAACACCTTTGGGATATTTTGGAACCAACACCATAACACTAGCGCTTCCAAATTTTACTACACTACACACGCTGGCATATGACATTCGCCGTACCGTGCCATCGGATCGCCACATTGTGTACCGTGATTCGTCACTCCTCACAACGTTTTCCCACAGTTCAATCGTCCAATGTTTACGCTCCTTACACCAAGTGAGGCGTCGTTTGTCATTTACCGTTCGACCATGAAGTCCAAGTTTTCTCATCACCCGCCTAACTGTCATAGTGCTTGCAGTGGATCTTGATGCAGTGTGGAATTTATGTGTGATGGTCTGTATAGATGTCTGTCTATCATACACTACGACCCTCTTCAACTGTCGGCGGTCTCTTGTCAGTCAACAGACGAGTTCGGCCAGTACGCTTTTGTGCTGTACGTGTCCCTTCACGTCTCCACTTCACTACCACGTCGGAAACAGTGGACCTAGGGATGCTTAGGAGTGTGGAAATCTCGCGTACGGACGTATGACACAAGTGACACCCAATCACCTGACCACGTTCGAAGTCCGTGAGTTCCGCGGAGCGCCCCATTCTGCTCTCTCACGATGTCTAATGACTACTGAGGTCGCTCATATTGAGTACCTGGTAGTAGGTGGCAGCACAATGGGCCTAATATGAAAAACGAATGTTTTTGGAGGTGTCCGGATACTTTTGATCACATAGTGTATGTTTGAGGCGCAACAAAAAATTTTCATGGCGGCATACGGAGGCTATTCGCTTCCAAGTCACGATGAATGCAAGAGTATTGGCATCACATCTCATAGTGATGTTGATGATAGACACCAGTTTTGAATAGAATGAAAGTTTCATACCCTGTATGTGATTAATATCTTCATTAAGATTGGTAAATATCGCGCTGGTGTCACCAAGTCACGGTGTAACACTTTCAATTTCCGTGAATGTTAGCACAAACTAAACATGTTTGATAGCTCCCTCAAATTTCTTGTGACGTGGAATGTGGGCATGTGTTGGTGGCGATATTGTAGAGCGGTGAAAGGTCGCAGAAGTTCTCACGGCAGGCGGCGCAGATTGGCCGGCGGAGCGTCCGCACCGCACCGCTCCCGCCTGCGTCGCCGGCAGGTGGCTAGCGCTGTATAGGTCAGTCGGCGCTTCTTGCGTCACCGCCCCCCGCGCCGCTCCGTGTAGGCCGCGGATCCCAACCTGCGCCAGCGCGCCTAACGGTCCCTCCCGCCTTTGTCTGCACACACCTCCTCCACTCACGCTGTGTCCGAGTACTTTCACATAGCTTTGTCTGTTCTAGTCTCATGTATACCAGTTCTGAAAATGCCTTTCAAAGTTGTAAGGGACATTAAGGAAAATGCTTAGAATGCTTTCGTATGCTTAGGAGGGGCTCCCTGGTACAATAAAATTTTACAGTCGGAAACGACTTCGTGTAACAGATCTCGTTATAGTTTATAACAAAGATACTATCTTGAAAGATATTCGCTAAGCGACGCGATATCGTAGCGTATGTACTAGTATTATATTTTTTATTCTTCGCTTGTAGAGGAATGTAGAGATGTGTGGAGGAATAAAGTACCTGCCGCTTAATTGGTTCGCATGGAGTGGAAGGAGTGAACTTGACCTCTGTTTGATGTTGTCCGCGAGAGAAAATGATACGTGCTTTCTATCAACCATCTGGCGAACCGAAACCGACTTGCCCAGATAACAAGCGTTTAGATGGTTCGTGTGATGGACGCCTAAATGTCACCTCTATAGAGTGCTCTGTAGCGTCACTGTTTATTTAGGAATTGTTTTATAACCAATCTGCCCTACTGTTCTTCAAGCAACAGAACGAAGGAAAAGGCGTTAAAAATGGCGCTACGCGTGCTGCGGCTCTGAAGTATTGTTTCCTCAGTGAGGTTGCCCGAATTGTGTTATTCATCTGTTCAAAAGTAAATAGTCGAGAATCATTGCGCGGACTGTCAATCAGCTCATCTCTGTCTGCGAACGTAGGCGTAGTAGGTTTTATTACTGTCGTATTTAACATATAGAAGTGTTGGTGAAGCACTGCTGTCTTCTTCACAACACTGAAGGCAGCGCCGGCTATCACAGAATAAACGGTAAGAGGAGCCCAAAAAAATACTATTCCTCATTTTCCACGTAACTGTCGTTGCAGATAGGCTCCATCAAACATATTTTTGGTGCTTCCTAGTATATATACTCAAACTAATTAACAGGTGTGACGATTATTAGTTTCCACAGAAAGTGTGGTGAGGATTTAAAAAATTCTTGAATTTGGGGAAACGGGCATTCATATATGTAATTACCTAAAAGCTGAGTGTGCTGCTACATTTCCGGCCGCTGTGGCTGAGCGGTTCTAGACGCTTGAGTCCGGAACCGCGCTGCTGCTACGGTCGCAGGTTCGATCCTGCCTCGGGCATCGATGTGTGTGATGTCCTTAAGTTAGTTAGGTTTAAGTAGTTCTAAGTCTAGGGGATTGGTGACCTCAGATGTTAAGTCCCATAGTGCTCAGAACCATTTGAACTTTTTTTTCTGCTGCATTCTCCAATCTAACTCAAAGAATCCTCCAGGACATGCCTGGTAGCAGAAATCCCTAACGAACGCTTCTTAACCAGCATGGACGCTTCCGAAGGGCTGTGCAATAAAACATTAATCGTGGAGTGTTCTTTTCGTTTTGTCGAAGTCGAAGAATTCGCATAGGACAAGAACTAGGTGGTGCAGAAGAATGTTGAAAATCAGGTAGACTGTTAAGACAAGGAATGAGGAGATTCTGCACAGAATCGGTGAAGAAAAGCACATGTGGAAAACACAAGAAGAAGGGACAGAGTGATGGAGCACGTGTTGAGGCGTCAGGGAACAACCTTCTCGGTACTAGAGGGAGCTGTAGAGGGTAGAAGCTGTAGGCGAATACAGATTGGGATACATCCAGCAGATGGTTGAGGACAAAGGGTGCAAATGTTACTCTGAAATGAAAGAGGTTGGCGCAGGAGAGGAATTGCTGGCGGGCCGCATCAAACTACTCAGAAGACTGATGACTCAGAAAGATGGGGAATGAGTTCCAGGGCTCACACACAGTGCTTGTACTTCGGACGCGATGTGGCATGGGACGACAGTCACCAAATCAATCTTCGGAGCTTCTCTTCGGTTCTTTGGAGAAGCTGAGAAAAGTATAGCCCTCAGTCTGAGTCTGTCATTGCATTGCTACTTTCTTGTACACTAATTCTAACCATATTTACGGTTGTAGTGAAGAAAATCCACAGCGCCCTTTTGTCCAGCTCATTGCTGTCTTCATTTTTGTCTGACAGTATTCGACGCGGAAAATCCAGACCGTAAATGCTGTCTCCATCTCCCAGCGAAATTGATTCAAGCACGTATTGTGCTACGAACCTGCCTAATATTGACGCTGGTGACTATCGTTTGTTCCAACTGATGGACTATGGTGGCTCAAAGTACCTACTTTTTGCATGAAAGATTCCCAGTGCCCAGCGATGTTTGGTCGACGATGGCTCTTATTATACTGTATTATAAGTGCGGAGTAAAACATACCATAGATTACTATCTCTCTTTCTAATGTCTCTTCTTTGTGCACTGAGCAGTTGTATATTTCTGCACATTATTTACTTCAGTGTCAGAAGATGAAGAGTGGAAATGTAGAGGGAGTATCATTGGTTAGTTATGTGGGACATTCAGTCTTAAAATGAATAAACCTCTATGTGCAGCTTTCCGGTGATACAATAATATTTATACACCAATATTGGCTATTAATTTTTTTAGGCGAAGTCTTAACTACGAACAGTGTAAAACAATAACCACTTCTCTTAAAACTATATGAAACGGCGCTTTTTGCTGTCTCTTAGGATTGAGGAGAGCCTACTTTAGAGTTATGTACTTTTATAAGACGCACACACACGAGGCCAGCCTCTTCAGACGACATTGGCAAATACGCTGTACGCGAGACTGCGGAGGGCCCGCAACAGAACGAATTGGTATTGATTATCCCAGATAATGAATCAAAGGTTGTCCAGTTGACGCATCTCAAATATCTGAAAACCATTTAATGTCATAAGCTACATCTGCGCTTACGTAAACTGCACTAATTAAAACAATGTTGATGAGAAAGTGACCCGATTTCACCGCAGGCCTTCGTTGTCTGAATTTCGCTCTTAGTGCCAGCGATTGATAACAGAAAACGCTTCTTTTGTGTCAAGAATGTACTTGACGAGTGGGAAATGATTGGCTCTGATTGTTCACTCGTCGTCAGTATAATTTGCAGGTTAGTATGTTGACTAAATCGGTACCACGCTCGATGCTGAACAATAGAGATTGTATCTGTTGATTACGTAGTCATAAAAGGCATTACCATAGAATAAACCTGTTATCTTGTTGCACGAACGTGGGAGACTCGTTTTAATTTACAACTACGTTGTGGCCTAATAAAGTGCTGTGGTTTCACTAGTCGCCGAAATGACTATCTGATGCGTCTGTGGCCGATCAGAGGTCCCCTTTCCGTAGCACAGTCATAAGGACTTCTGTGTCAGTAGATACACTTGGTGCAAGCTTACGCAGTCGTTCATGTTTTCATTACTCAGAACGATGTTTCGTCAATCTGAAGACCTGTTTACTTCAGTTAACAAAACGTAGGCTTCAGTACTGTGCCCCGAAAAGTGATTCACAGAAAAAAAGCAGCTCAATAGCTCTGTTCGATTATCGCACACATCGGGACTAAAGTTCAGATTTTGTTGGGTCATTATAAGAGCGTAATATTTTCTGGACGTGAGACCGATGAGGGCCAGCGAGGTTGTCGGTCTGTCTAATGTCCTTTTAAATTGTACATCGAATACTGAACACAACTGATACCTTTCATCGCTGCCACTTTTGGTATATTGCTGAAATAACCGAAAAAATGCAAGTAATAACAATCTCAAAATTATAATTCTCTGTTGATGATTTTGTTCCTGACGCATACAGTACAAGCTAATGTTTTCAGTCAGATTAAGAGTTGCAGTTACCACAATACATGAAATAGCTGCGGAATGAATAGTCAATATTTTTCACTTGACGCGAAAGAAATACGCGCTTTGATAGTTTTCGTGTACCAGCGTATTGTGCTTCATGGCGTATTTGTCATCCATCTGCATCTATATTACACAAGCCACCTTAAGGTGTGTGGCGGAGTGCACCACTGTCAGTCACTTCCTCCCTTTACTGGTTCAAATGGCTCTGAGCACTATGGTACTTAACTTCTATGGTCATCAGTCCCCTATAACTTAGAACTACTTAAACCTAACTAACATAAGGACATCACACAACACCCAGTCATCCTCCCTTTACTATTCAACTCGTGAGTGGTGCATGTGTTTGTTTATTTCAAGACTGTTTGGTAAGTTTGTACCCCGCCAAAAATTGCATTTTTTTGTTGTTGAAGGAATGAAACTGTATATAAAACAGGAAATTCCTTCTTAGCGAAGTTGCCCATGTTACGCTTGCAAAATTTACTCAGAACTGTGAACCATTGCAGCTGTATTTTTCCATTTCATGAGAGTGCTAATTATGACCAAAAGTACTTCCTGGAAACATAGTTTTGGAAAACTGATACTGATTGAATTGCGATATGTTAGACCATTTACATATAAAACTACTCACGTGTCTGAAAAGTTATTTCATAAAATTATATAAGCTTCCGGTATTTTTCGATTTATTCGAGACAGTCCAGTCCTTTTTTGTGGAATAGTCAAAGCTGAAGCATCAGTGTATATTTAGTAGTTCATTTAGACATTGTTGATGGACGCAGGAGTCAGTGAGAGGAATAATCCGATCGTAACAGGATAGCAGTTTTTAGAACCTCCGTGCGTGTCTTCCTTTCTTATTTGAACTTTGCCGAACTATGACCTTTCTCCGTTTTGCTTCTTCACAATAATTATAATGTCGGCACGAGAGTGTAAGAAATATGGCTGTTTTAAACTTCTAGTAATACAAATAAGTGAAGCAAACTGTTTCTACTGTGGTATTAGCGTGATCCTTGAAATTAAACAGGCAGCTGTTAGGAAGGACACTAATACTCTTTAAAAAACTCTAATGCTTTACGAAATGCATGTTGCGAACTACCTTTGTAGCAACAAATAAACGCAGGGGGCTATCGATATCCGTTGCTGGAGGAGAGCTTGTAGATGGGTTGTAGAGACGCGGGGTGCAGCACCGTCGTGCGTGAGAGTTCTCCTAACGCACCTGCGTGGAGCGCGTCAGCAGCGGCTGTAGGCCAGCGAGGCAGCGAGCCGGGGCGGCCGGAGGCGCTCGTTCAGCTCGGCTCGCTTTTATTTCGTCACGGCCGGCCGCTAGCGGGCAACACAGGTAGTGCGCTGTTGCCACGTGGCCGTCCCCCGCTTTGCGCCCGCCTGTGTGGGATGAGACCGTCCTAGCACGTAACGGGCCAACCGCACCAATTTTCACTATCTTCACTCACAGCTAGCAGTTGCCTTTCTCCATGTAATGCTGGCACTGATCTTCTCCGACCTTCTGCTTCGTCCATTGGCTGTACGGAAACTTCATCGTCTTTGCCCTTAGGAAAAAGAGTTTAACTAATAATGCAAAGCAAGGAAGTCTTGACTTGCTATTTATAGCGCGACTCCTCGAGACCATTTATTTAACGATCTGTGCAAGTGCTTATTTTGGAACCATGAAGTTGCTGGCTACCTACCTAATGCATATGTGCTATCCTTAAATGACACTAATACGTTCAAAAGTAAATAAATATATGTGATAGAAGAGATAATGAGTGTTATACTGTATATTTACCAACATTCGCCTTGAAAGCTGTTCTGGTACAGACGCATTGTGTGTGCCGTACTGCACCGCCGCTGGAGATATCAACGCGCGGTAGGAAGAGCAGCACGTACAAACGTCAGCTCACTGCCGAACAGGCAGGCTATCTCTGAATACATGACGGGAGATGCAGTTGAATTTAAATGTTTCTCGTGTTTGGAAAAGTACCTGTTTATTCCAAGTTTGCGCGTTCGTGTATAAACAGGAAATTTTTGGAAATTAGTTATCTGATTTATTCTTAAGGAAATGCTGTTTCTCGATTTGCGGTGATTTAGTGACGGATTATAGTGTCATTGTGGATAATGGAAGATGTACAGCAGCTAATGAGCCGGAGGGAAGTCGACGTTCATTTCGCCAATCATTATTGCGGAAATTTACAGAACTCGCATTTGAAGCCGACTCCAGAACGAGTCTACTGCCGCCAACATACGTTTAGCGTGAGCAACGCGAAGGTAATACGCAATAAATTAGGGTTCTAACAAGCGTTCAGATAGCCTTTTTCCTTCGTTCTATTTGCGAGCGGAATAGGGAAAGATATGACCAGTAGTGGCATCGTACGGTAGGTTTATGTACATAGATGTAGATGTAAAACAACGTGTTGTAGCCAAGCGCAGAAACCGTGCAGTCAGCTGATCATCCACCACAAATAACTTTTTGTGCGGTAAAGATGGGAAGCCCTAGTGGATAAACATGGAAGGTGAGAGAATATTTGTGGGTCATTAGAGCGATGGTAAAGCATAAAATCTGAAGCAATGCATAGAAATCTGCATTTAATTCATAATTATGTGTATTAAATGTAGCGCAGCAACAATGCGCTAGACTCTTATAACAGATGATTAAAGTTCGTTTTTCATCGCACAGTTCTTAATGCAATTACATGTTTCGTTTTGCCGGCCGGGATGGCCGAGCGGTTCTAGGCGCTACAGTCAGGAACCGCGCGACCGCTGCGGTCGCAGGTTCGAATCCTGCCTCGGGCATGGATGTGTGTGATGTCCTTCGGTTAGTTAGGTTTAAGTAGTTCCACCTCCTAGGGGACTGATGACCTCAGAAGTTAAGCCCCATAGCGCTCAGAGCCATTTGAACCATTTTTGTTTCCTTTTCCTAACCTGGGTTAATGAAGCCAATTTTCTTTTAAAATTAACGAGTGCAGTTTGCTTCTTTCAACATAGCTATATATAGAGTGGTAACGGAACTGAAACTGTGCTTTGTCTTCTGAGATGTGTGTAGTAATATGGCAACCATAAGAATTTACCTGAAATTCGAAGGATAATGGGAGTTCAATATCTTGCACGCAGCAAAATACTGCTAGAAAAAAGGCGATCTGCTGTACGTCGCAGTTCTTTCTGAAACACCATAATTGTCATAAGGCCACCATTACCCCTTTGTTTTACATTGTATGAAGTCACTTCCGTTACATCCGCTGCCTCCAATCCACTCCCCATCCCACCGTATAGGCGTTACATACTCTCTCTCCTCATGATCTTTTTTGTCACTTAATAAGTTGGTCTGAAGTGAGAACTGTAGCAGAACAGTGACAGTGTTCTGTGGCGAATGTCAGTCTCCATATATCAAAGATAGCGGTGAATGACTTTCCAGAAATTTTCCAACTTCATACGGAAGTGACTGTCTGTTTTATTTATAATGTACTCATTTATTTCTGACGGAAGAAATCGTCTCATAGAGAATTAATGTTGTAGGGAGAATCAGTTCTTCATAATATAACGTATAACTAAGAGAAACATAGTTTTATTATCTGGTGAAAGCTATGTGGCGATTTTTGTGCATGCATGATGATCCACTTGCTGTCGAGAAATAGACTGATTTATGACAAAACTAAATTATCTATCCATACAGTGCCTGAAGATGCGATACAACAAAAGCTAAATTATTTTGGCAAGGGATATTATGCGTGGCTCATATTAAGTACAGATTGTGGAGAAAAGTGTGCATAGTACTTGGTGATAGCAAAAAATTGTAGGCCAGGCGCACCGTGGCCAGGATGCAGTCCTTAGCCGCTGTGTCCCGCCAGAATAGGTAACAGTATCTTATGGTCTTTGCCGGCCTGCTGCCCGAATTTTATTAAACTGTTTCTGTTGTTCATTGTGAAAATATATGATTGTGTTGTGACTAAGCGTCATACAGTATCGAATATTTCAGCATGTTTCCTGTCCATTATATTGGACACTATGTTTTCCAGTTTGTGTGTGTGTGTGTGTGTGTGCGCGCGCGCGCGCGGCAGCGCGTATGTGGTGATGGGGGGGGGGGGGGGGGGGGGAAGTATCATGTCAACTGTTTAAGAAAAATTACAGTCGAGAAGTAAGAGTATCTGCTTGCTAGAGTGGTAGCTGCGTGGTTGTTTGGGCAACAAATGTGAGAGAAGTTTGACACGGTTCCAAAAGAACTTAATCAGCCATGTAATGTGTAATGTAGGCTACAAGAGCAGTGTTCGTCACTCTCAAGACTTGTTTTTCGTTAGCTTTGTGGCTTGGACCAAGGTTTGACTATAAGCAAGTTCACGCGGATGTAGGTTATGATAACAAGTCAGAGATAAAGATAACTGCACAGGATGCACTAACGTGGAAAGATGCATGTAAACTGTCTTCGAGCCACGGACAACACCTACATAACATTACATAGAAAACTAGCTTTAGTATCATTGCTTAAAGCCAGGAAACGACTGACCTGGTTGTATGAGTATTGTTAACTCTTTTTGTGGGGCAAAGGAGACTTACTGCTTGTAGCGCTATAGAATTTTGATCGATTATGTTGCGGAATTCAGCTATTTTGTGCCATGCTGTTGCGTCTTCATAGTACACCAGGTTTTACCACACAGTAGCACGTCGTAAGGCTTAGAAATCGCAGAAATACAGGTAGGGGTGAGAAGTTTGACAGACGACTGATCATACTGCATTGTGTCGTAGTAAGAGGATTGGGGATTTACACAGACAAATGATGACAAGCTGCCGGGTCTTCAGCCGCATTGTGGGGATAGTCATCATCATCTTAACCTCGTCGGAAGACGCTGAGTACTACTCCCGTCAGAGTCGATGTGTCGAGATCAGCCAACTTTTCTTCAGTACTATACGTCGGGAAAGTCTATAATCACATAAAAAGCGAAATGCTCGTTGTCAAGACAGACGAGATGCTCATGATGTGGACGTGCGATGAAGTCCACTGAGCCGTCGGAAGGAAGTGAGTGGACTCGATGTCGGGGATAGAAGCACGCTGTCAGACCGTGGATATTACTGTCTCGGCGGCGCGTTGCCTAACCTGGGCCGTGCCAACGGGAGCGGAAAGTGCCAGGCGTACCAACCGCTCCGCTCGCACTGCACGCCGTTCTCGTACATACTCAACAATCCCGTTTTCTTCCAGAATTATCTCCAGCACAGTGTTTGTAACTCTTTTGGGCAGACTGATCTCGAGACAAAATTACCGCAACCGCAAATAGAGTAATAATTTGTCTGCGTCTGTGTGGCGTCAGTTAAGAGTCTGGATGTCGAAAGCTTGTTGTAGCGTAAAACTCGCCTTGATCTAGCGTTCAGCTGTTTCTGCTTAAGATGAACTTGAATGTCGAAACTAAGTTACATACCAAGTCGTTGGTGGCTCTAAGAGGGATCAGTTGTTTCTTCTGACACTATCACGAATTGTGGAATGGAGGACTGTAGCTTCTCAGGAATAATATATTGTTAGTCATCTGTTTGTATATACATTTGTGTTTATCGTACCGGAGGTTCCGTGATGAAATCTGTCACAGGAAATGTTGTATTCATCAGCCCACCGTGATTATCGAAATGCTCATGCCCGATTTCGTGTTGAGGAAGTACGGTGTGTATGTTAATTTCCAGCGTCGGAGAGTTATAGTGGCAGCAGTAGACAAGAGCTGTTCAGATAGCTGAGAGAACAGAGCACCGCCCACACATTACTGTTTGTGTCATACTAGTGTAGCTGTGTGTTTTGCGGATACTGATGTCCGTTTCTGATTTTTGTTTCAGGTGAGTGAATCACGACAGCCATTTGCACACGTAGCTCGAAATGTAAGTAGTACAGCGCTTGCGAAATGCAGGTCAGGCAAGCAGGCGGCTCGGCTGCGCGCGGCTTGGCGTGGCGCGGCCGTGGGGTAGCCGGGTCCGCTGATTCACCGCCAGCGCCGGCCTGCGCTTCACTTTCGCCTTCCACAACTCACTCTTGTTCGCAACTCTTCCTTTCCGTGGAGACCGCCACCTTCGCTCTCGAGCCTCAGGAATTACCCGGTGTGCCGGCGTTGCTTTCTAGAAGTAGCAGTCACTTCACGTGCTGTAGTCTACCATGCATTCATGACTTTACCATCTCCACCAGTCTCATCATCATCGTGCATTTTACACACACACACACACAGACAGACAGACAGACAGAGAGAGAGAGAGAGAGAGAGAGAGAGAGAGCGCTTGCATTTCGTTATAAAATGAAACACTGTGCTTCTAATAACCCATTGGTGGGTGTGAAAATGTTTGCGTGGCTGTTTGCAGTTCAGAAGATGTATTGCCTTCCCAACTTGAGTTTACTGGAATGCTCACTAACAAGATAACCATACGTGAGTTTTCGCGTGATGATTGTGCTGGTCTCAAGTTATCAGTCTACGAGCTCATTCATTCACTAAAAAAGTGGAACTCCTCGACGACCTCACTTGCACGGCGAATGTTGCAAAAAGTGCTACTGTCACCTCGACGAAAGGTTTATTGTGTTTCTTGGATGCACTTGGTGAGGACCTACGATGCTGTCCACACGTCTGGGTGCGAGGACCCATTAATATAGGTGCCACATCCCATCTGGGAGGCAGTAAAAAAAGAAGCTTTCTGTGACCGTCTGGATGGGTGGTAGCTCTGCACGCAGATTATGCTGCCGACAGCGACTGTTCATACAAGGCTAGTACAGTTGTTACGGAAAGGGGAATTACTGTTGTTGCTGATCACTGACAGCATCTCTTTGATCATTGTGGCGGTGTCGACCCTGTAACAGGCTAAGTGACCACCAAAGAGGTCAATTTCGTTGTAAAATCAGCTGCTTAATCTAGATTATCATTTGGTTTTTGTGTGTTGGGGGCTTCCCTGAATCGCCTTAATGTTAGGTTGCATGTATTCATTCGTCTACTGACGGATTTCCTAGTACCGTTTAGAAAGGAATGAATGCGGTTACACATTGACGTGTAATACAAGGCCGGCCGAGGTGGCCGAGCGGTTCTAGGCGCTACAGTCAGGAACCGCGCGACCGCCTCGGGCATGGATGTTTGTGATGTCCTTAGGTTAGTTAGGTTTAAGTAGTTCTAAGTTCTAGGGGACTTATGACCTCAGAAGTTAAGGCAATAAATTCTACCAAGCCATCAACACGGTAGTAAAAATCACTTGATACAACCCTCGCAAGTAGTAAATCAACGGCAATAGTATGCCGAAACCGAAATTATTCTTGGTAACTGAATGTGAGATATTGAAATACTTTCCTTTCATCTCTGATGTTGTAGAGGTGTTGGTGAGGTAGTCTACATACAGAAACTTTTTTATACGTTATGGTAATATGTCGTACTCTTACCAATATCTGAGTGACGATGACCATTTTGTACATTTTGTGCCAATGTGTTAAGAAGTGTAGTGTCTACAGCTAGACGATCGTCAATGGACGGTTGACAGACTCTCTATTTATATGCTTTCAAGAACCAAATGTATAGTTTAGACCCCATGTGTCAAGGGAAATAGGAAAACTGTGCCCTCCAAATGTCTTCGTGGATGCAAGAGTCAGCGGGAACGTGACGAAAAGAACATCAGGAAACGTTTTTTAGGTCAGTTTTGAATCAACATTTGCTGACAAATTCATTATTACTTTGTGTTCTTTGTGACTCCTGGTCTGGACATAAGGAAGCCTCTGGAGGAAAATATGTAGTTTTAAAAATCATTCCTCCTAAAACGACAAAATATGCACAACCTCAGGACGTGTGCTTCTTCAGGAAACATAAAATTGCTGCTAGAAGATGGAAAAACACAGAAATATACACGCTGTTCAATGAATCAGATGCGATAGCTACAATAAAGAGTAGCATGGGAGACCAAAACTGATATGAATATCCGGAATCAAGAAAGACTTGGAGACCCTGGGAGCCCTGGAGAACATGCGGCAGAGCCCAGTGGAAGAGGCTAAGGACTGAGGCAATGAACCGACTTCGCTTCGTGTGGCCAACAGTATAAAGGAAAGAGGCACTCCTGTGGTACATTAAATGAGGGTCTGACGGCAAAATTACATTGAGGGGAGGAGTCACAGTGAAAAACTGTGGAGCCCGTCTGAATCCGCGCCTAATGCCATGGAATTTTCACTTCGCTTCACTACCTCGCTTAGTCACAGAAAAAGAAAACATAGAGGACCACCCCTGTTCCAGTGCTAGATTGTACGAGAGAAGTTATTTAGAAAAGTGTACGTTTAAGTACTTACTTTATGTTTCACTATGCCGAATGACAACGCATTGTTAATGGCCGCCGCCCCTCCCACCCGGCCCCAGAGCTCACCTGTGTACACTACGCGAGTCTCGTATCCAGACTGCAGGCGCTCGGGAGTGCTTACTGAGATACTGCGGTGAGGGCGAGTGAGGAAGTAGTGATAATGTCAGTGTCTCCAGAGAGACTTGATATGGATTCCCATTCAGTCTGTTGTGCGTGTGATGTTTCGCGATTCGATGAATTTTACGAATAGTATCAACGGTTGCTACTCAGTTACGTTTGTACTTCTATAATGTTGCTGATCTGTTTTATATTGCACTATTTGCAAACGTTAAGCATTTTTCTTCGAGTGGCTCGTATCACACTGTCATTTCTGCCCAAGGAGACAGTCAGTATCTTTGTCTCTCAGGAAGCGCCCAGCATATGTTTCTACAAATTAACTGTTAAACGTGTCTTCTTTGTTGTGCATTCGCATGAGTTGTATTAAGCAGTCTGTTTTCAATTACTTTGTTAGTAGTTTTGAGTCGCCGAGCGAACTCATACACGTTCTCAGTTTGTACCTTTGAAAAGTTACCCACTTGCTAAGTAAGGAAATTCATTCTTGCCGATTTAGAGAAATTTCACGCCAATCATTAAACCTTCACAATGAAACTCTGGTAGCTGTGAATTCTCACGCATTTCTTTCCTTTGATTCGGTCAGAAATAGTGGAGCTTGTGGTGAGGTTTCCAGGATCGCGTTGCCTCGTCGCTCGCTTCTCGCTCTCCCTGCGCCTCGCGACGCTAGTCCGCTCCACCGACAGTCATTTCGCAAGTCCCTCGTGTGAGTATGTGGGGCGGCGTTTTTTGCCACTTTCCCTTTTAGCGAACAGAAAAGTGTCTGGCCGATGCCGCGATTTCAGTTTTGGTCTCAGAAACCAGAAAAGCTAGCCGTCGCATGCTCTCCTGCCACAGGAGCTGGTTATTTACATCTAACAGTATGCTCTTCAGTTTCTTCTAGCGGAGCTATACACTACATGTCGTTACGTAGAGAAATGTACGCTAGGTTCATATTAAAAATCTCTGCGTGGGATTATGCAGCCATCGAAAACCAAGTTTTAGATTATACTGGAGGAGAAGGTGCTGCGCTGCGGACTAAGTGATGCGTTTTATGTTTGTTTTCATAGAAAAAGAATGATATTGTTATGAATAAGCCTACAACAAGGAGAGATTTTATGTTGTGAGTGCTACGGCGTGTTAGTTTGAGATTCCGAAGCTAAGTGTTTACTGACACACTCCCAGGATTCGTCTTAATATAGACGATCTTAGTGTGGTTACAAGCACGTCTTAAAAATAACAAAAGTGGAAGTTGTAAACTAACAGCTAGCCTTCATAAAGTAGTCTGCTGTCGGCGACTTCCCTAGGATGACGATGACTGCGAAGTGTTCCTTTTAGGGGGAGCGAATAATCACAGGCTTTCGTCGGACTTTGGAACCACGAAATTGTCGCTCTCCTCTTATAAATTTTCCACAGTTAGGCGACTGCGGTCTCACGTGTTCCCAGGACGTAAATTACAGGCTGGCTTCAATGAAAAACGAAAAGAGAGTTTAACGTTACAGAGATATCGAGATCGTCAGGGACGAAGGATATCTTCGCACTGAATCACGTAAACACGGAATCACTTGTCGTCGTCGTCTTGAAGCAACCCTCCTAAAACTCGCGGGAAATGAGATACGAAAGTTATTTGAAACCAAGATTCTATTGATCAACTCGTCTCGATTTATGAAGTACACTATGTCGCTATGTAGCTTTTCTCAGATCTGGCAAGAATCTCTGCCCCATTCATCCTTTGCTATCTCCTTTGAGACTAACTGGGCTGTTGTAAGTAAACGCAAGAAGGATTTCAATTAGTTACTTGTGCTGCATGCACTTTACTGTGTGTGCACACGGTATAAAATGTGAGCACTCACTGCTGAAAACTACGTTCAAAAAACAATCCAAGAAAATAACTGTGTTGACTGGAACTATGTTTGCAGAGCCACGAAGATCGATCCTAGAGAATCGATGGATAAGTGCAAGAAAATACTATATAATTTGGTTATTGTGTGTGAATTGTTTCGAAGTTGGACTGCACATTAAACTGTAGATTCCCCTGTAACAGGGTGGGCAAGTCAGTTGAGAAGTTGGGGGAAGGCAAGGGCAGACCACCTCCGTGCCTAGTAAATCATGCGGGGTTAACAGCAACCTTTGGAATGATGACGGGGATACCCGTTACGTAGGGTCTGTTCTGTAGGTAAAACGTTAAAAAGTAATTCGTGGAAAATTCAAGGTACAAAGGTTATAGTTGTCAGAAAGGAACTTTTCGAAGATGATCTAAAAACTGGAAATAAATACATAGAACACCTTCCAGTGATTGTGGTACTATCAAAATCAAGAACAGCAACATCAACGCAGAGAAGTTTAAGTACAGCTGTAGGTCCTTCCCTATTTACGTGAACGAACCGCCTACTAGGAAATCAGAACATGTACAAGCAGTCGGCGTCATATGATTACATCACGCCGATCGACCACCCAGAATCAGTCACGACAGTCAGTCAGTGGTGTACAGATATCCGTCCGGAGCGATTGAAGATGGAACCAGCACGTAAATCTAGCTGAAGGAGATGTCAGGTGGCAGTTTGGGATTCATTCGAAGAATTCTAAGAAAAACAGATATCTGGCTTTACTGACACTTGAAAACTGCTCATCGGGCTGGGATTTCTGCGGAGTCTGCTTGATGGCAAAGATAGAAAAGATGAGAATACTGTTTCAGTGTGTGATAGCGGTCTATTAAGTCAGTTGATGACTGCTCCACAAACACTGATAGGAGACGATGCACACCGTGAAAAGGCGTACTATTAAACTTGGAAGATTTCGCTTTTGAGATGTTCAAAGAAGCACATAACTTCCTGAGAGAAACGTCGTTCATAAAGTGACGACAGTGAAGTCAGAGAAATTAGGGCTAATGCGACTGGAAACCGAAAGTCGTTCCACCGCCATACCTCCCGCTACTGCTATTGGAAGCGGGTTACGTAATATTGGTAAATGTGATACGGCGCGCAAAGTACAAATGCAAGTGGTAGGAGGACGTTCTCGTCAGGAAGAATACGATGACTTTCCAATTACTGAGTACGCGTATGACGAGAAAGAGCATGTGACAATTGTTGCTGCAGTGATCTTGTCAGGAGTTTATGTCTGTTGGATGGATGCGCATTTTTCTGCCGATGTTTCGGGGTAAAGCTATGTGTGTGTGTGTGCGCGGCAGCGGCCCGCGAGGGTGGGGGCAGGCGGCCGTGTCAGTCAGTCAGTCAGTCGGGCGGCGAGCGCGGCGGGCGCAAAGTGGGACGAGGTCGCCACATCTGGCAACGCCGGCGCGCACCCAGCCTTACCTGTTGCTGTTGCGTGCTTTAATAGCCGCCACCAGCACCAGCACTCTCGTTTCAGCTGGGCCACCCTCACCCCGAGGGACGCGGGCACGCGGTCGCTACCCTTTCCTTGACTGGCACGTCTCCCCGTGTGCTCACACGTGGCTCAAACTCACCCAGGCTAGGCAGTCTCGACTGGCCATGCTGAAAAGTAATGCCTCATAATTTTTATGAGTGAATTCTTAAGGCTCTTCAAATAAAACAAACTTTATTAACATTGTGCAACTCTGTTTTTCTTGTCTACATATCTGCAGCCCTCTGCCGCTAGAGGACTCCGAAGTGCAGCGTGTAACATAGCGGCGTGTAACGTAACTATGTCGGTGGGGCAGAAATAGCGTGTTCTGACTTCAAAGAGTTCTCCATTCATGGAGCACCCTCTCACCGGCATGACAATGCCAGACCACACACGAGTAACATCCGCAACAACCCGACGCCTTGCGTTCACTGTCATCGATCGTTCTCCATACAACCTTGGCGCCACCCGATTTTCGTATGTCTCGAAAACTTAAAGAACACCTTCGGGGGCTTCACTTTGATAGTAATGAAGCGGTGCAAGCAGAGGTGAAGTTGTTGGTCTGTCAACAAAGTCAAACCATTCGACGGTGACGATATCGACAAAAACGGGATCTCATTGGAAGAAATGTTTTTGTCGCCAGGGTGACTACGTTGAGAAATAAATATGTAGACCTGAAGAATAAAGATGCAGAAAGTTAATAACGTTTGTTTATTAAAAACTATTAAGAGTTTTCACATAAAAAATTCGGAGGCATTACTTTTCAGCACGCCCTCATATTTTACTCCTCCCTGACTAGCGTTATTCCGCACTACCCTGTGCAGGAGCTACACTAAAAAGAATTCGAAAGATGGTAAGAAATGCTGCCACTCTAGGGACAGATTAAGTCTGCATGTCGATCGTCTCGTACTCGATGTCATTGTACCACAGGACTGCCCTTGCATGCTTGTAACTACAATGGATGGCTCTCAGATCGATAATAGGATCAAAATTTAGCAACATTTAGGATTCAGATTAAAGCTTTTAAATTCCGGTAAAGGCATTCACAGACTTGTGTTTTAAGTGTAAAGTGAGACGCTGTCTCTGTAACCCGAGAAGGGTCGCTCTGAGTGGTACTTGTTGTTTATTTTAGTTTCTATCGTACAACGGAGTACATTCCGCCACTTACCTCGCTTTTAATACTGCTAGTATCTGTCCTAAGCCACGGAGAGACGGACGGTCTAATTGCTAGGACGCCTATTATTTGCATTATTATTGACGCTAATGATCATTCACAAGTAAACGAAGAGACAGCCTTGTTACTATGGATTTGGCGATGTTAGTGTCGGAGGTTAGCCGGATGCCCTTCCCGTCGCCAGCACTGGTAGAACATTATAAAACAAAAACCTAAATCTTGGGAGCGCTGTGCATGTGCAGCGATGCATTTGCAGCTATAGTGTGTGGAGAAGCAACCAGATACTATCTGCCTTACCCGAAATCTCCCAGTAGTAATCAGAAGTAACTTAGGCGGACCTTGTAAAACCTAAACCAGAATGACCGGACACGTGCTTAGTGCACCACTTCGATCGGTATTTGAAGAGTCTCCGGGAAACTAGAATTCTAGATACCCATGAAAACAGAGCACAGTCTAACCCAAGTTAAACGCTATTGGAAACCATCAACTAAGGGGAGAGACTAATTCCAATATGTAGTAAGCTGCCGGCCGTAGTGGCCGAGCGGTTCTAGGCGCTTCAGTCTGGAACCGCGGGACCGCTATGGTCGCAGGTTCGAATCCTGCCTCGGGCGTGCATGTGTGTGATGTCTTTAGGTTAGTTAGGTTTAAATAGTTCTAAGTTCTAGGGGACTGACGACCTCAGCAGTTAAATCCCATAGTGCTCAGAGCCATTTGAACTTTTTTTAGTAAGCAAGTCCCAACTACACTAAGCAGGACTGTGACCCAGAGGCCGGGATCAGCGCCGAAAACTCGGCAGCATCTACTGGCGATGGTCAGACACTGCATCATTTACCCAAAACTGCACACGCTGTGTTATTTCGATTTCACTGAACTAGACGCAATATAGGCCATACCGTTTTGGGCCACTTTTCATTTATCTACCTATATAGCTACACCGTAGCCCATTGTACAGTGAATGGCTGAGGGTACATCGTGCTAATATTATCGATGTTCTGTCTTGTTTCATTCGCTTATTGGGTGAGGGCAAATGACAGTATGCTTCTGCTCCTGCCCAGTACGTTTTGTTTTAGTCTGTTGCTCCCTACGCGATGTATACGATGCATGATGATCGTACAGTCTTCTTCGAAAGCAGGTTCTCGAAATTTATCGGCAAGGGATTCGCGATAACTGGGCTACGCCGTCTTCCTTACATGGAATCCCATTTACGTACCACCAGAGTGTTTTTGTTACATTTTTGTGTTGGCCATTGCAACCTCTTACGAGCCAAGTATCACGTCTCTGAGTCCTTTCAGTGTCATTCTTCAAGCGTATTTGATGAGGGCTGTTAACGCAGGTACAGGTCTCTATGACAGTTCGCACTAGCGTCTTCCATTTTCCCAGACGCCGTCCAACAACTCAAATCTTCCATGCGTCCTCCCTAACACTGAAGTTAATTATCGTGTTCGCCCCAATTGGTATCCTTTATTGATATTACCGCCACATACTTCCTCGATGTGACGTGCTCTAGATTCTCACCCATCCGCCCTGTAGCTGAGGACACGGTGAAGCAGAAAGGTGGCGGTGACGAGTGGGCGTCGTGGAGCGGCGGCGGCAGCGCGAGCCACAGCGACGTTTGGCTACACTGCGATTTGCGCAATCACAGCGTGCGTCGCTTTATTCACGCTGCCCGCCATCCGCCATCCGCACTCTTCTGCACACTCGCGCCGCATTATTCTAACTACCTGCATAACAACTGCAGTACCTGTCACCGTTTCTTTGTTTCGCGAAAGGGAGGCGGATGGCAGATTTTCTTCCACGTTCGTGAGATAAAGGAGTTTGTAGTCGAAGTTAACCTAACGATTACCTCCAGCCAACTTACTGCTTGGTCAGGTAGTAGAAATAGGCATTTCTAGGGCATGTGATGAGAGATATACCTTTGGTGTGCCCTTTCCTTAGAGTCGCAGTTTTTTTTACAGGTGGAAAAACTGAGGAAGGACGAAAGAGATACAGCAGAGAGAGGGAGAGAAAGAAAGTGACGCGCACGGTATCGGGAAGCAGGGGAGGAGGAGGAGGAGATGGGCATGGATTGGAGGGTTATGAAACAGGATGCCGTCGGAAATGTATTGAAAGGGAATGATGAAGAGATTGGGACTGCAGTGTATTGAGCAACAGTTCCGTAAGACCTACCTTTCGTGGTACAGAGACGCTTGTTTCTTGTTGTAGAAGGAACCATTCATTATGCCTACTGAGCCAAGGCAACGAGCATGTAAATATTATGTTTCGCGCTTGTTGTATCGTTTCTAACGGCTTTGCATTGGTTGTCACTGAAACGGCGAAAAAGCAATCGCGTTATTGTTGCAAGAAACGTTGCATTGGACTGTACCTTCTACTTGGTGATACAATGCTGAAATCGATGTAAACGACCTGCAGGCATTAACTCAGTGCTGAAGGAATTCGGCAAATCGACGTCATGTTAAGTGGTTTCAGGAAACCTTACGAGATATAAACGCGGAATGTTGGCCGGGATTTGAAACCATCTCCCGCCGAAACGAGTCAAATGTGCTACTGTCTGCACTGCTTTGCTCCTTAAAATGGTTTTCGTACTTTTCAACGGGTACTTGCTTATACTGCCTTCTCCTTTCTTCAACGCACATGTTTCGTCATTGTTTAAACATTTATAAAATAAAAGTATAAAGTACTTCTTATGTGTATCTTCTGATACTTCACCGTTGTTCTCTCTTCTAAGCAGGAAGATAACGTTGGCTTACGAATAAAAAATTTGTGGCTTAGCGAAAATAGTGGATCCAGAAGAAGGCAAGTTATGTTCTTGCTCAAAAGAACTGAATTAGTGTGATCCATTTTCGGTTTGATACCTATACATTTGTTGCACAGAAGACTTGTAGCTAATGCCGTGCAGAATTTCTGAAGGCGATTGTTACGCTTGTGTTAGCGAGCATTATTCTATTTTTTCCGCAGGCATCGTGAGAGAAACCTGACAATTGCTGCCGTCATGTGAATTTGTCTGAGGTGTGGGCAGCCGTGTTCTGCTGGTGCAGAACCACTCGAAGATTGCGGAATTCTGTATTCATAAAGGTGAGGTTTAGTTGCCTGTAATGAGGGAGCACGCTATGAAAGCGCGAGGAACTATTACGGCGCATTGCTCGGCAAATCCGCAGCCAGTGCATCGCTAGGAGAGGCAGCGAATGGACGAGTTCTGGACGAATCGGCGCTCTCAAGGTCGCTGCTTCGACCCCTGAGCAGCGCTCGCACGTGCAAGGGCACGCCTCCCGGCCAATGGGCTAGCGCGATGGGCGGAGCCTCGGCCAGCGTCGACAAGATGGCGGACCTCGTCGCCTTGCGCCGCGAACGCTTAGTCGGCCGTATTTCCCTCCATTTTTCGGATTCGGACCGCGCCGCAACTAGTGGTTTCAATTTTTAAGTAGTCTAAAAGAATCTTATTGTGCCGAGTTACTAGGAGAGATTTAATATTTCTATTTTTATCACTTAATGGCATCGGAATTGCGACATGTAAGGTATTCGTGAGCGAAAACTGTTGCGACTTTATACTTTTGCATCGGTGCCTTTGGTAAAGCGGTTGTTGATTCACAAACAGTTGAAATGTATGCGAAAAGTCTCGCTGCAGCGAATTGTGACACCAGCGTACGCGATGCCAGACATCCCCTAAGGCGTCAGGGGTACTGCAGACGGTTTAGAGAGCAGGGCAGCCACCCTTGACCTTGCGATGCGGCGCAAGGGGGGCCGGCGTTCGAGCCCCAGGGAACGCGCGACCGGTCGGCCGCGGCCCTGAAAGCGAGAGCGAAAGTAGCGTCGACGCAGACACGCTCTCTCCCGCGGCGAGCCGGCCCAGACACCATGATCCACCCGTACACTTCGGCCGCGTGGTTGCCGTCGCTGGCTACTGACGCGGATGTCCCGGGTAAAGTTCTCTGTGACCACGTCAGATATTTCTGTAGAGGAAAGGCCTGGAACGGGGCTCACTCGTCCTCGTGAGGCCAAATGAGTTGCTTTATGAAGCAAACAGCGAAATTAAGACGTTCACATGAGTGTGAAATCTTATGGGACTTAACTTTTAAGGTCATCAGTTCCTAAGCTTACACACTTCTTGAGCTAAATTATCGTAAGGACAAACACACACAACCGTGCCCGAGAGAGGAATCGAACCTCCGCCGGGACCAGCCGCACAGTCCATGACTGCAGCACCTCAAACCGCTCGGCTAATCCTGCGCGGCGCGAAATGAAGACGTAAGTGTCGTCAAACTGTAAGGCTTGCAACACGAATATACCTGATGACTTGATTTCTATGTCTGTCGCTGGTGTTCTGGACCTCTGCAACATTTATGGGGTGCCCTATGCCTGACCGGCTGTCTGTATGTAGCGGAGGAACTGACAACTACGGAGAAACTGACAACTTTCATGGCTGTGGGATATAGGATTGACACAGCAGAAACTTACCAGTTGATATGAGACCGATCGTGTCGAGGCAGTGTGATTTCACAGCCGGAAAAGTTTCCCTCGAAAAGCTTGGATTTCGCATACCCTTGTAACGTTTCCCGATATAGCTAGGATCTCCCAGTATAAAGTAATTTACATCTCTAACAATAAATAGTTCTTGGATGAAGCAGCCGCATCATTCATTTAGTCTTCTGATCGGATGAATGTGGGGCACTGTTTTTTTCCCCTAAAAAAATGGTTCTTAACACTATGTGACTTAACTTCTGAGGTCATCAGCCCCCTAGAACTTAGAACTAATTAAACTTAACTAACCTAAGGACATCACACACATCCATGCCCGAGGCAGGATTCGAACCTGCGACCGTAGCGGTTGCGCGGTTCCAGACTGTAGCGCCTAGAACCGCTCGGCCACTTCGGCCGGCTGTTGTTTGGAACCTTATGGGGGATTGAGCAGGTTATGGTTAAAAGGGAAGATTTCAAGATTGAGTTCATGGAACGGGAAGGAAGTGGATTGAAATTACAGTGGGGAAGGGCACAGAGTTTGAGGAAGAGGGGAAGGTGGGACCTGTTGTATGTGTATAATGCCTACGTGCAGCAACAGGTAAGAGGAGACTATAAGGCCTTGGGACAGAAGTTTACGAGGGATATTGGAGAGGCTATAGGGTTGTAGGGGGTTTGAGGAGATGAGGGACCCGTGAGCTGATACAGGTTACGATTGAGGCAAGGTAATAACATACGGAAAACGAGGCGAACTGCATGTCGTTCCAGAATTTAGAGGGAGCGATGGAAATTGGGAGTAGCAGAAGTCCAAGGTAACTGGGACTTGTAGGGATGGTGAGCATGAGGGTTTTTGTATATCGATAGCGATAGTGGTATTTAATCCTCTGGTGAAATGTCCAACTTGGACTAATTAAGGAACAGAATATCTTGCATTTGTCACCCTCGATGTTGGTGAGTGGTTACTGAGTATCAGTGCGTGACTGACTTGTGGAAGCATTCACCGGTGGACTACTGTCTGGAGGGCGGAGCGTAAGTGACGCTTTGTTTGGGTTTATATTTGTGTACAACGACAACGTCCTCTTGGTACTCTGGGCAGGTAGTTCATGTCGTGAGTCGTCACGCTGAAAACTGTTCGGCCGTTTAGTAATTTCGAATGCATGTCTGACTTTTGCTGAAATGAAAACATTAGCAAAGCTAGCATCCTGACAATATTTCTCACTATTTTCAGCTATGGCTGACTTGATGTTGTTTGAGGACATTTCGTACACTCCATTGGTGTGTAGCGTATTTCGGTTGACCTTTAAATATCTCTTCTTTGAATTTCGCTTTTGGCTTGAAGCTTTTACATCGGAGCATCTTTGCTATGCGACCACCAACGCTGTTTGTACGTCCCTATGGCAGAAACTCAAGTGAGTGTAGTGGCGTATGTTCTTCCACTTTCTCGCTTGCTAACATAATTGACATCAGTCTCGAAAGCCAACGTTCTTATTTTTACCCGCCAGTATTTAAACTTTAGACTTCTACAGTGGGTAACAAGATTTCACTAAATGTCACAGCTTTTCACAGTTATGAATCTATGTGTGGTATGGAGAATGTATACGGCCCAGTTCACAAGAGCGTCAGTGGAAGGGAAGGCTGCGGCCGCTAGTCATGCATACAATGAAACGATTTGATAAGTTCAGACACGCGTCATATCCTGAAGCGTCGCCACTAGTGCTGTAAAAGTAACGAGTTAATTTTGTGCCATGTGTTTTCGCTATTGTGGAGAAACATAACCGTTACAAAGCATTCGTGACTCTTTACTGGGTGTCATTACATCTGCTCGTGTGTACGCCATTTGGGTGGGTTCACTGATTTTGAAAGATTTTTTTTCTTCCGTGTACTGACGAACAGTCATCATGGCTGTACTAGCGTTGTTGGTAACAGCTGAAGTCGCAAGATTTAAATTTGTTGTTATCCATACTAATATTATAAATGCGAATGTAACTGTCTGTTATACTTTCACGACTAAAACCTTGAACCGATTATTATAAAATTTGGTATGGACATAGCTTGAACGCTGAGGGACAGCATAGGCGTAGGCTACTCTAGAAACTTCGTAGCATATTTATTGATTTGAAGAATAAACGCAAAATATGGAGGTATAATTACTCTTAGAAAGAGCTATGTAATCTGTGACTTTTGAAGTTTATTATATTTTTGAAAATGCTTTTATTGTTTGATATGTTCTGTATAATAAAGTTCACAACACTTATACAATCATACGTGTTTAATCCGTACTTCCGTAGTAAAATCAGTCACAAACCAGTTGTATTTTAGCCTCATGGGCGTCACGCTTCCCGTATAGCTTCTAAGACACGCGTTAACATGCGGAAGGTGTTCATGCGTCTTTTTAGTCCGAGGGGTCGCGGGTTCGAATCCCGGCCGTGTCGAATTTTTTTCGCTCGCGCCTGTGTGCCTGTGTGTGTGTGTGTGTGTGTGTGTGTGTGTGTGTGTGTGTGTGTGTGTGTGTGTGTGTGTGTGTGTTTTCTTGTTTTCTCGGCATAATTTTCCCATCATCAACGCAAGTCGCTGAAATGGCGTCAGACCTGCACCAATCACCCAAACTTCACGAACGGGATGTCTCTGTCAATAAAGCCATACACACATTTGAGTTTACTGATATGCGAGCGCAGCCGCGGGTAACAATTAGTATCGAAATAATTTCAAGTTGAATCGCCTTGCCGTTGCATACGTAGCCCCGTGATGGCACGGGCGGCATTTATGCCTTAACGGCGGCCGACTTCGGCGGCGACATGCGGTTGCCGGATGCCAGTAGCTACACATGCCTGTTGAAAACACCGTTTAACGCTGTGACCCAACGAAGAGACGGCGATTGCCGTACGGCGGAAAGCATAGTGTGAAAAGAAGGAATTGGAGGATTACAAATACCACCGATTCTACCCGAGTCTGACACGAACTGAAAGCGGAGAAGAAAACTAGGCCAGTGACTAAATGTATTCGGTACTCCGTGTCACTGAGAACTTGCTCCTCTGGGTGTGAAAAAAGTTGAGAACTATGAAAACTGTCGGGACGGTAGAAACGTGCAGGAAAGCAGACACGCGACTAACGAAACACTTCCGTCCCTCCGTGTCCGCTGAGGGTAACAACTGGAGGAAGCTACCGACTCGGCCTGAGTTGAACACAAAAACTGCACGCGGGGAAGAAAATATACGAGTGACGAAAAGCTTCGGGCTGTAACGTAACGGTACTTGGAGTCTCGTGACATATTCGTTACTCCCTAACCAATAAGTTAGACGTGGTATGTAACAGCTCTGGTGTTCACCAGCGCAAAGCACCAGTGAGCCCGCTAGGACGCGGTCTCACCGCTAGCTCGAGCAAAAGGGAAGGGCGGACAAAGTGGAGAGACACGTGTACTGAGTTGCACGTGGTGGCTGGCGGAGGGGAGTGGCGGCGGCCTTGACCCTGATACGGCGCTGCCCCGGCCTCCGAGGGAAAGCGTGCGAAGTCTCAGTCGCTCCGCCACCGCCACCGCCACCGGCGCCAGCGAAAGTGGTTTCGCTCTTTTCTTCAGCCGCACCGGCCTTGCCAGTTACGTCTGAGGGCTGCCACTGTCTGCTGCCCACACCCCTGGGACGACGCGCATCAGTTGCGTCATCCTTACTGCAATAGATGTCTCGAATCGAGACCACCAATACTTCCGTTTCAGTATGGTAGTGCAGATCAGGTTGTGGATGTTATTTCCACGTATTGCTTGGGTGAAGCTTCTCTTCGTACCCCGTCATATCCAGAAAACGTAGTTTATTTTTTTCATTTTTTAAACAGCATTCACATTATACTTTTTTGTTGCGAAGGTGGGACGTAAAAATATCCATTCCATTAAAACTATTATCAGAATGTAGGGAATACGAAAGGTGTACTGTAGAAGTTGTGAACAAACACGGCTTGATTGACTGACTGCTCGACGAGAGGACCTGGCGCGGGTGGCGCCAAGATTACCGCCCTGCACTCATAATGAGGACAAGCTTCACTCTGTGTGTCTTTATAGCTGAGCGGGTGTTCCCTGTACTGGTCTCGGGGTCCTTCCCGTGATGCACGAATAGATACAAATGTTACCTGAGGTAACAGCGCTGTTATGAACCATCAATGTTGCGTATCCGAATGAAACCCCCTTATACTTGAGTTTTGCGTGGGTAGGTCCTAAGACCGCCTATTAGCTACGGTTTTTTCTTTAATTTTTCTAATTGTTTTAGTTCCTTGTTAATGAATATTACGTGCGCTGCTGCAGTAAATTGTTGGTTCTATACAAATTCCAGCACACTGGCAGTGGAAGAAGGGATTCCAATTGGTATTGCGTAGACGTAGTGAATCAGAAAAGATGCGTAGAATATATAATAGAATGATGACAGAACAACCAACTGCACGAATATTGCTGAAGGTTGCCGGTATATAGCCTTAGGCATACCGAAACACTTTTAAGTCTGCCACCGAGCTTCGCAAAACTGCTCAAGGCAAATGTCGGGGTGGTTCCTTCGAAAAGTGCACGGGTTACTGAATTCCTCGCCCTATCTCCAATTCGAGCTTGTACACCATCTGTAATCTTCCTTCTGAAGCCCACTAAGCAGGATTCTAAAACACTGTCACCTGTCAGACCCTTTTTTGTTTATTTTGGTGTGTGAGAGTGATTTGAACCACATCGTACGAGGCATAGCCTTTATCAGAATGGCTTTTTATTGTGGTGAGTAAACTCGGTAGATTTTGGGAGATCGTAATGTACATAGCTGTTGCAATAACTGTTTCACAGAGCAAGTATTGCTTCCTGAGGACAGAGAATTCTGGACTGAAGATAGAACACACCTTCCATTACACCATGAAATGGGAACAGAAAGTTCTGCAGCTAAATATGTGTCTGTGTTTTTTGTTCTTACTATGTTCCCGAGTGCGTGGCTCATCGCTATTCATTTAATAATCTGCCAAGGGATGTTACTTTATCCTTCTTCATTGACCGTAGTGATATCATGACACACGTGTGTGTGTGTGTGTGTGTGTGTGTGTGTGTGTGTGTGTGTGTGAGAGAGAGAGAGAGAGAGAGAGAGAGAGAGAGAGAGAGAGAGAGAGAGAGAGAGAGAGAGAGAGATTGCTTTTAAAAGACATACGAGTTATAGGAAGACGTCTGGCGTGACAACAGTCCACTATTCACGTGAATGAATGATTGCGCTTTATTTACGATTGTCGGGTACCAAGACTTGAGTGACACTTGCTCTGAACGCCAGAATAGAGGATAAAAATTTATCTTTTCAATTAAGAACACATCAGTCGTAGTTATTGTAGCCTGCAGTGCAGTCATAAATAAGGACGTGTGTCAACACCAGACGAGTGTCCGTTGTCAGATAGAGTGGGACTTTGCAGGGAATAGTTCCTAGCTACTGTTAACTGAGGCTGCTGTACGTTGGTAAAGGTTCCATGATTGGGAGTTGCTTTGACATTTGACGATTTTAAAGGCTCTTGTCCTTTTTTTCCATCCAGGGCGCGTTAGAGAACACTTTGTCACACAAGCGACGTATAATTGGCGCCTCCTCCCTCACCCTTTTCCCTCGTGTACTTTCTCCGTGACAGTTTTCGCTAATAACTGTAACACACTGTACACAAACCTTGAATCTAGACGCCAGTGGCGCCCCTCTCATCTTGGCGCCATAAGCCGCCGCTACTAGTTGTGATACTTCCTGCGTAAAAATCTTAAAGTTGTGGCGCCTCCTACGCGCTCTGAGCTTGGCGCGGGCTTCAGACTTTTTGGTCTGAAACCAGCCCTGTCTACACACTTTCGAACAAATCACCGACAGAATACCGATATGATTCGCTCGATTGTCGCCGCGTTTGTGGACAAATTACTTGCTCATGCCTTTTAATCTTCCGTATTCCCAGCGGTATCCGCCTGAGACCGCTTTTCAGTTTCCGAGGTACACCCACAAGCGTGCGCGGGACGTACGGAATCGTTGGGGAGATTGCAGCTCGCTGTCTGCACTGCACAGGAAGAATGCCACACACTAGTGCTGCCCTTTCACGTCCGTTGGACTCGTAGGCACGTTATTTGGGAGCTAGCCCCGCTCTTCTCCCCGGGCGCAACGATTTGAGCCGGTTTCCGCTCAATTGGCGCTAACCTTCTAGCAGACTGGAGAACGAAACGTTAGCAAACCGCGCCGCCAGAAAAACTGTGCCCCCGGTGACGCAATGCGCGCCTGACTCGGCAGCCTTCGGTATTTCTCGGCTGGCTCCGGCCGGCGAAAGTGAGTCACTGGGACGTCACACGCCGCTGCTAGTCTTCAACCTCGGGTATCACAACTTCCTAAAGCTCACAGTCGATTCTAGAATTTGACCTTTTGCGTTGTTTGGCCAACCACTGTCATGTCCCCATAAGTTGTGACCTTAAGATATTGACCTGTATTATTAATATAAAAGGTGTAAATTTTAAGTTGGCAAACCAGAATAACTCGAAAAATAAGCATCACACGAAAAAATGTGCAGAATCCAAAGTTGATTATTTTCGAGGGGAACGTCTATTGGTGCTAAAATTAGCCCGCCACCCAGCCTCCTGGGGGTAGGTGGGAGGCAACTTTAAAATTTCAAATCGGAACCCCCATTTTTTACTGCAGAATCAGATTCTACATAAAAAACTACGTACATTTTGTCTTAAACATTTGTTTTGATTCTTGGTAGTTGGTTCTGTCATTCAAGAATATCCATGTTCTCATTTTTGCGTGGAAAATGGTTACGAATATATAAAAAATACTTATTTACTTCGTAAATTTTGATTCGTTAAAACTAAAACTCTCCCTCTTCCCCCATAGGGTGGGGTTTGAGTGAGAGGAATTAGAGTTTTACAAATGTTGACCCAAATACTATATTAATTTTTTCCGCATATTCGAAGAAGTTTTATTTTTTTCGTGGCCAAAAGGTCACACAACTTTAAATTCTCAAAAAAAAAAAAAAAAATCATCTGACTAGGTAACTAACTAACCAGACATCCTACAAACTAACGAGTGAACTCATTTTTTATTTAACCGTAACCATTTTCCACGCAGAAATGAGAACAGGGATTTTCTTGAATCACAGCGCCAACTATCAAGAATCATAACAAATGTTTAAGACAAAATGTACGTAGTTTTTTTTATGTAGAATCTGATTCTGCAGTAAAAAATGGGGGTTCCGATTTGAAATTTCTAAGTTGCCTCCCGCCCCACCCCCAGGGGCTGGGGTGGCGGGCTAATTTTAGCACCAGTAGATGTCCCCCTCGAAAATAATCAACTTTGCATTCTACACATTTTTTCGTGTGAAGCTCGCCGCAGCAAATCTTGGACGTCCCTGCCGGATTAATACGGTGTGCCAGATGCGACTTACGGACCGTCTTTAACGATCTCGAGATGGGATCCAAATTTATCAACTTCGTCTCTCTCCCTTATCTCTGAAACTGGTTGACTTGACTCCTGAGCCAGTGATGAGCTGAATTAAGTCATTCTTTGCCGTATATACAAAGGTCAAAATAACTGTTGCATGTTGCATATTGAACATTCTGAGCCAGAAAAACGTTTCGATGTCAATACCTTCGATTGTTTGTAAAGTAATTGTAGTAGAAAGAATCCATATTTCCACCATGAGAGGGTAGAATGAGCATTCTATGGCAACCATGTCACCTGTAAACATTGCAGTACTTGTGCTGTGTTGTTACAAGAGTTGTGTTGCTTCAGGATCATTCGGACAACAACAACGTACGATCAGAAGCTCCGAATAGTCGGTCTAAGGTGGACATCGAAGAGAACGTCGCTGTGGAACAGTGAAGTTTCTAGAATCTAGAACAAGTTTCTAGCGACAGGCTCGTCACGGAAGTGGCCGCAGAAGGAAATCAGGTGTGCAAGTCTGATACCTGCTTATAACAGCAAGGAGAAATCCTCAACACAGTGTTACGCGTTTACGGCGGCAATAGCAGAAAGCCACAGGAGTGTAGGTGTCAACGCAAGTGATATGAAATGGCTCCGTGAGCAGGTATTACGTGCCAGAAGACCTCTCAAAGCTCCTCCTCTAAATCGGTTTCAGAGAGGGGTTCGTGTCGCTTGGGCACAAAACAACTCGTTGTGGAGTAAGCAGCAGTGGCACTCAACGCTGTTTTCTAATGAGACCCGTATCAGTCACCGCCGTGACAATACTGACATTCGCGTGTGTAGAACAAAGTACTGTACTGTAGCCGCCACCCTTACCGAGGCGGTTGAGTCACGTTTTGGGGTGTAATAACGTATGGCCGCAGGACGCCCCTTGTGCCAGTACATGGGAGGATGACTGGTGTAAAGCACCGGGACGGCGTACTTGCACGCATTGTGACGCCACTTGTTGAACGTCGTCACAATTTTGTAAACGTCTTCCTAGTGGAGCATAGAACCAGTGAGACGGAACGGTCTCCATATTTTCCAGGTCTCAACTGCATTGCGAATGCACGGACCACGCTAAAACGAGCGATTCGCAGTCGTCCTGTCCGACCAAAAACCGTTACAGTGCATCGTAGCGCCCGGTATTAAGAAATGGAACAATATCCCACAGGCTTATCCGGACAATTAGGTAAGAATATGCTTAACTGTATTCAAACTGTCTTCAGTTTCGAGGAGGCCAAATTGACTTATAAGCAATGTGTTACGCAAGATGCCAGAGAGAAAAAGCTGTTGTGTTTGCAGTGGAATCTTTTATAAGGTTTTGTTTCTGTTTTTTGTGTTTGTCAAGTGAAAATTTACTTTTCATCTTAATTGTTGTACTATGACTGTATCTGACAGAACAAGCCGGCCGCGGTGGTCTCGCGGTTCTAGGCGCGCAGTCCGGAACCGTGCGACTGCTACGGTCGCAGGTTCGAATCCTGCCTCGGGCATGGATGTGTGTGATGTCCTTAGGTTAGTTAGGTTTAAGTAGTTCTAAGTTCTAG
Organism: Schistocerca gregaria; assembly: GCF_023897955.1. Classification (NCBI taxonomy): domain Eukaryota; kingdom Metazoa; phylum Arthropoda; class Insecta; order Orthoptera; family Acrididae; genus Schistocerca; species Schistocerca gregaria. Next base: position 744,462,520 of record NC_064920.1, on the reverse strand, counting down.
GGGACTAATGACCACAGCAGTTGAGTCCCATAGTGCTCAGAGCCATTTGAACCATTTGACAGAACAAAATCAATTTTGTTTGCTATTATGTCCAGTATTGACAACAAAGCCATACGTCACATTTATTTTGACTACTGTGAGCTCGAATAGCGTAATGCCCTGCGTCTACTCTTCCCACCCCATTCTCTCCTCCCCTCAACAAAAAGACAGATTACAGACTATTTGGATGTATCTGCTTAATGACCGACGGCCAGACCTGGTGTTCTGGATGAACAGCTATATTTTTGTCATTAATTTGCATACCCGTTTTGATGTATTACCGAAAGCTAAAATACGAACACACACAGACAGCACTGCCACGATTTACAAAGAAACAGCGACGCGCTATACTCCTATCTGCCATTCTGCAGTTGTTATTGTTGTAAAAATAAGGGTAATATATTTATTTGTTTGGTCTTCTCGCGGCGAATAAAATGGAAGAGGAGGAGGAGGTGGAGATAATGCAGGAGAAAATTTTATGTAGAAATTTTCTGTGAAGTTTAGAAGAACGAGTCGGTTAATCAGTCGAGGTGATTCCTACGGTTATCGCAGAAATGAGATGCGACGAGGTTCTGATGTGGTGTACGGTTTAAATTGCCACCAGACAGCGAGACTGGGTTACTATCAGTTCATACGTACTTTCATATTAGAAATTTTTGCCTTTTTCGACGAAATGATAGTTGATAGAGAAAAATGTTTCACTAGTATTTCAGTGTTTGTATACACATGTCAAATGCTTACTAATGCCATATCGGTTTCGCTATGGCAGACAAGATTTTCGTTGTTATTAATCCACAGTCTTGTTTGGCTGACTTCATGGCCACAACCATTAAAATGCCGTAGTTATTTTACGTGCCTTTAGTACACATTGGAAGTTAGTTCCTTAGTTTCTTATTCGGACAGAGAGTATGTTGTCAGAAAGCGCGATATGGTTGACACTGTTCTATTAAAGCGGAGACCTCGTCAAGTCACCATGTCCTACGTAGCTGCAGTGACTGAAGAACAAATACAGCAAATAGACTGAAGAGTGTTTTACAGAGTATAATGGGTACAGAGTGCTATACAGGGTATAATGGGTACAAGTGAATATGTTTGTATATGTTGTACTTTAACATGTGCACACATTAGTGTGTTGGTTGTTTCCCTTGTACTGAACAGTCTTCGCACAATAACATCGCAAACTTTGCGACCTGATGTTTTCTTGCCGATGGCATTGCACCACTAAGTGGACTACGCCTATCAGAGCAGAGTAATCGTTTTGCAACCACACATCCATACTTCAACACCCGACCTTTGTTGAGGCAACATTAATGGCTTACTCTTGTCACATGCACTTGGAAGCACTAACCAACCTAACAACATACGACTTGTAATGGCTTTAATTATTATTCTACAAATGATGTAAATACTGATGTAATTTTGTTCAGTAAACCGTCCTCAGTCAACAATAGAAATACCTGCACGTACACACGTTACACCCTGTATGTTCCTTGCAAGATGGCTTGAACCCTGTTTAGAGTGTAACAGCTACTTTCGCCCGTTCCGTCGCTCATATAACAACAATATTTAAGAAAAACAAACGAACTTCTTGTTAAACTTGTCGAATTGGAGAGTTGGCGTGATCTAGCGCCTCAGTGGAAAGTACTGCCAACAAAACCCTATCGTCCGCTAGATAATGGAGGTTACTGTATGAAGCAGAGAGCTTGCCGCTGTTCTATCCACGAATTTTGTTTAAAATAGTGGTAGCTGCATCTGCAAAGGCTCGATCTTTCGAATTTACATAAACTACTTATCGTTGTTCACCTTTTGGGCTGTAGGTATCAAAAGTGAAGTGCTGCAGTTCAATTTTATAAAACTAGCAATTTGCTAATGTACAATCAGATTTGGCGTGTTAACGCCAGATAAATAGATGGATGGATAGATAGATAACTAGATGAGAGAGAGAGCATGGATGGATATGGGTGGATTATGTGCAGATGAACAACTCGTCTATTTGAACTAGTGGTCTTAAGAACTATGTGTTGATCTTGATGAATAGCAACGTTGAAAAAAGCCACATAAAAAGACTGCTATGAGGTGATCCTGTACAGCGTGTTAACAGTAAGTTGGTTGACTGTGAGAGTGGGGTACGGAGAGTGAAGGAAGCAAACCGGACCACCACATGACTGCCCCTGGTTGAGGAGCAGATTGGAGGGAACTAGCCACGCCTGTCTCCAGCAGTCCAATAACCTTAACGTGTGCTTTATGCTTCAAAATGGTTCAAATGGCTCTGAGCACTATGGAACGTAACTTCCGAGGTCATCAGTCCTCTAGAACTTAGAACTATTTAAACCTAACTAACTTCAGGACATTACACACTACCCATTCCTGAGGCAGGATTCGAACATGCGACCGTAGCGGTCGCGCGGTTCCAGACTGTAGCGCCTAGAACCGCGCGGCCAACCTGGCCGGCCTTAATGCTTCCCTGAAAGAAGAATCACACATTGACGTAAGAAGCGTTTAAATGTTGTTCATAATCGAAACTGAATTTGTCTTATGTTAACAAAAAAATGTTCAAATGTGTGAAATCTTATGGGACTTAACTGCTAAGGTCATCAGTCCCTAAGCTTACACACTACTTAACCTAAATTATCCTAAGGACAAACACACACACCCATGCGCGAGGGAGGACTCGAACCTCCGCCGGGACCAGCCGCACTTATGTTAACATATTAAAGATTCTAAATCAACTGTTACGTACACCAATCACAAGGAAAGAAAACACTACGAAATAGAATGAAATCGTAAAATACAATGACACAGCAGATACCAATGGTTACCTCTCACAGTACTGTCAGTTGGGTGACGTTGGCTGCAACAGCTGATTACTGGGAGGCTGCTGATCAGTCAACTTAAAGTTAACACATTGTACTACATATCGCTAAAGAACAGCCCTGACAATGCTAGCGCTGTTGTCATCTTTCAACTTAAAAAACCCAGAAAGCTATTGATTTTAACAACGCTACGCGACTGAAAATAATAGTTGTCTACAGAGTTGTGACAACACCGTAGAGACGTATACAATATCGTGTTACGTGTTTTTGTTAAAGTTATTATATTCCTCGCTGTGGCCAGGTCTCAAAGGTGGCTTTGTCGAATACCTGTTGTGGTCGTTAAATGCTACTAATTACATAAAGTGTGTGTGAGGAGACGAGCAGGTTCGCCGCAGCAGGGGCGTTGTGTTGTACCGAGCGCCGCTGTTGCCGTTGCCGGGACTTTCTCCCGTGCTTAATGTCAACAGGGAGCGCAGTGCGCCCTGGCCGCTGTCACGGGTCAGCGCAGCCTGCCGCCTCGTGGGGTCAGTCTGCATCGCTTCGCATAGCCTGCCCAACTCCAGTTATTGCCCAGCCGCCGTGCTTGATTCTCAGTATCGTGGACACGAACTTCTTAGCACAGATCTGGATGCTCTTACGGTGTTCTTACAGCTTTCACCCGGATGTGCCTCCTGTATTTGAGGATGAAAGTGAAATTTTTGATACAAATCCTCGTCCTTACACATTGTGGCAGAAGCTCGTACAGATGATGCGGTTAGCCCTCTATGAAAGTAAACGATCTACCAAGAAGCACAGTGTGAGGAATATAATGTATGTGCTCTTCGAATAATGCCAGTTTCACCTTAACCACCCGTCGCTTGTAGAGCATTTTGCAGTGGTTCGGTATATTGTAGGCGCCAAGGAGTGGTAGGGTTTGGTAGAGAGCGTTCTCCCCCCTGCGCTGAAACGAATTGTAAATATTGGAGGTGGCGGGGCGGCGGCAACAGGCGGACACGGCGCGCAGGCGTGGGCGTGGCGTCCTTGCCGGGCCTGCGGGCTGTCCATTGAGGCTGGCCGGGTGGCCGTCTGGACCAAATGTCAGCGTGCGCCCGTGCCGGATCTACGCGCTGAGTCAACGCGCTGTCTGGCCGGTGGCTCTCGTTAACGCGTCTGCGTGTCCCCAGGTATGCTCCCCAGTCCGCAGCTGCTCTTCTGTTCACTATGGATATGAACACGATGAAACCCTGAACGGCGATGACCTTCTGGAAAACTGTCTGGTAACTTACAACGGATACGTAACGATTCCAAGTCGTTAACAGCGCCTCGTGTCAATGTGAATTGCAAGACAAGGAAAGGAAAAAAAGTTAAGCACTCTCAAGAGGAGGAGGAGGAAATGAAAAGAAACTTCGTGGGTTAAGATGGTATATGGTATTTGGTATTGATCAGTGTTTACAAAATCGGCGCAAATTTACAAAGAACTTAGCAATATGACAACTTGGCACTAAGATGATACTCTCCTTCTGCCCTCGGTTCAGGTACTGTTTCCGTTTTGAAGAATGCCATAGATTTAGATAAAATATGTGCATGTCGTGAAAACTGGCAATTGACCCTAAGTAATGAGGTGTGTGAGGTGATCCATATGGGCGCTAAAAGGAATTCGTTAAACTTCGGTTACGCGATAAATCAGTCAAATCTAAGAGCTGTAAATTCAACTAAATACCTAGAAATTACAATTGCGAACAACTTATATTGGAAAGAACGCATAGAAAATGTTCTGGGGAAGGCGAATCAAAAACAACGTTTTATTGTCAGAACGCCTAAAGGAGGCAAAAGGTCTACTGAAGAGACTGCCCACACTACGCTTGTCAGTCCTCTTTTGGAGTGCTGCAGTGGCCGTGCGGCTTCGCCCTTTTCAAGATAGTCGTTCACAGGTTCTGTGTAATAATTATCTGCCCTTTGTCAAAGTCGCTTATCTGATGGATTTTCCCATTCGCAGCGCACATCTTCGGTAGGGTGATACCCCGCCCTTCTGCACCGCTCACATACTTTTGTTACCGCGCCATATGCCCGCAACGCAACCAGGTGATGTTCGAATGTGTGTGAATTCCTAAGGGACCAAACTGCTGAGGACATCGGTCTCTGGACTTACACGCTACGTAAACTACTTAAACTAACTTAAAATGCCCGAGGGAATGCTCTAACCTCCGGCGGGAGGGGCCGCGCAATCTGTGACATGGTGCCTCAAACCGCGCGGCCACTCCGCGCAGCGCTACCAGGTGACATCCAACGTGGCGGTGGGCAGTGGTCATAACGTTGTGGCCATTCAGTGTATTTAGATGTGGATGCGAATGGAATGCAAGTACGACGACGGTAGTAACTGCTCAATGACGCGCGCTGGGAACTGCTCAAACGAAACGAAAATGTGCTTCTGTTTATGACTACATTGTTCTGGAACATTCTGTCTAAAATATGGATACGGTAGATTGGTTAAGGTGCTTTAATCATTTTAGTTTCACTCCATTGGGGCGTTTCTTTTGAACCGTAAGAATTACAAATACGATTGCCTTTGATGAAGGATCAATAAAACCTCATTTCTTTGAATCGAACCCCTCTACATTAAACAATTTCAAACAAATGAGTTACTGTGTTAAATATTTGATGTCAAGTATGGCAGCGAGAGTAATTTTAGAAAAAAATTGAAATTGCGTTTAAAGTTTGGTGGAAATCGTTAAACGCTCACATTATCAAATGCTGGATCAGTGCTGTCTGGGAATTTAGTACTGTGTTTTAAGAAAAACGGAGCTCAGGGTTTATGACGTTACACCTTCTGAACATTGTGTCGTACAGTGATACAATTCTGCAGTTACATTCAGTAGTCGATATGGATACCGTCTGCAAATTGTATTAAGAATAGCGTTAGTAGTAGAGAAGTAGTAAATTAGAGCGTCGTGTCTGATGCTGAAATTGTACTGCACAAACAGCGAAGATGTAGTAAGGCTGTAAACTTTTTTTCCTTTCTTTACTTTTGGGGGTGTCAATGAGAAAAAGTTTCGTAAAGTGTCTGGTTTATTCGAAACCAAAAGTAGTCTCATTCTCAAATACTGGAAGAATACAGTCTGGATAATCTGCGCGTCTTGAGCTAGGCTGCCTCATAGCATATACAAAGTTTGTAAATATAATATTTGTCTTTCCGTGTTAAGTCTTTAACGTAAGAGTATATCTCTTAATGAGTAGCTTATCAAAACTTTTCAGTTTTGAAATTCTTCAATAATTATACCAAATATTGAAAATCAAATTACTGTTACCCTGAAAGCCGTTAGATGGGCAATCTGCAAGTGGGACGAGATGACCGCGTACCTGGTAGCCGTTTACCAGCATTGGTTACAGTGTGCGATGCCCTCGTTCAAGTTAAGTTTCTTTTTTTTATGAAATATTGGTATTGTTTTTATGGTTTGCCTGAGAGCTTATTCTGGAGGGTGGAATCGGGCGTACCTAACCAACTTTGTAAGTATGTTCACACGGATGGAGATAGAGTGCTGTTTCAGCCGTCATTTATGCTTAGAAATTATCCTTCCACATCAAATATCAGTAATTTGGGGCCACTATTGTTACAAGAATCACATAAAATAGAGGAAGCTGAGATTAGTGTTGTGAATTTAGATTAGATTTCGAAGCAATTCAGAAACGGGCTGCTAGTTACGTTACCTGGATGTACGAACAACGCGTACATATTACGGAGATGCTTCGAGAAATCAAATGGAAATCACTGGAGAGAAGGCGACGTTCTTTTCGGGGAGCACTATTGAAGCTGACTTCAGAACGATTCTACTGCCGCGAAGGTACATTTCGCGTGAGGACCGTGAAGATATAAGTTTAGACGCAACAGGGTTCGTACGGAGGCACATAGGCAGTCGTTTTCCTCTCGCTCAGTATGCGAATGGAACAGTAAAGGAAATGACTTATAGTGGTACAAGGTACCCGCAGCCGCGCACCATACGACAGCTTGCGGAGCATGTATGTAGGTGTAGGTGTAGTACCTCCAGAAGGAGCGTGCCCCTGAGGAACGGCAGGAGGCGCCTGTTAGCAGAGCGCGGCGACGCCTCCAGGAAGCGCCGCGTGGTGGCGCGCGGTTTGCCTTGGCGGCGCCTTGACGTCGGCTGTCTGGAATGCCAGACACGGCTCCCGTTAACATCTGTGAGACTCGCCAAACACCAGTCCCTCAAATTGCGCTGCAGCTCTGCTAGCAAGCCCATCTCAGTAGGCAGCTCTCTCTCTCTCTCTCTCTCTCTCTCTCTCTCTCTCTCTCTCTCTCTCTCTCACACACAATTATGGCACCAGCTAAAGGAACTAAGCCAGTGTAACACAAATTATGATAACCAGTTCTTGATTGCTTTTATAGTAGTGCAGTTATGTGTGAGCATGTTTCTGGTCTGCCAAAAAGTTGCCGTCTCTGAAAAGCCAGTCATCAGTGCACTGCGAGGAAATCAAGAGTCTCAGCAAACCTATTCACTACCCAATACTTTGTACCGAAAATAGTCCTGTGTTAACGATGCAGTAGTTTTCTCATTTATTAATACGCAACAGTGCTGTTGTTAAACCGTCGACAACAACTAGCAACATGGGTTAGTGGTTGCGCCTTTATGCGAAACACTTTGTTGTACCCATACCAGTTTCGGCAGGAATTTCACCATGATTCGTATTATTCGCGAAGTACGGAGGGATACAGAATGAAATTAGCTTCTATATCAAGGTTATTGTTTCAAGACGCATGCGGATGTACAGTATTTAAATACCCTTTCTTTTTTCTCTCCCTTAGTCAGCAACAAACTGTTAAAGGGTGTTTCCTCATACTGCAAGCTGTGTGTTGCAACATGAGCGCTAGTTGTGACTGCAATTTACTGTTGGCGTTAAGTTAGTTTTATACTACGAATTTTACGACAGTTGAATGTTAATCACGCCATTGGTGATATTTGACTCTTGTAACTCATTGAAATGTTAATCACCGTGATGAAAGCCTAGCTAACCACTTCAGTTGTAATTTTGTGTTTATATGACTGTTTCTGTGAGTCATTGTGAAGATTTTACTTTATAAATCGAAACCGAGCACTTAAAAAAAAGTTTTTACAGGCTTTAAGGGCCGCCGTAACATGCCATTGCTGTCGTAATTGAAATACAATTTCGCAATCTGAACGAAACGCTTATTGCTGTACGATTAGCGTTCTGCTCGCGAAAGGCAAGGATCCGGGTTGGAATCCGGGTCCGGCATGCTGTTTTAGCTTTCACTTGCAATTTTTAGCTTTCACTTACAATTAGAAATGTATCAAAGCGGACCCCACGACCCTCACTTTATTTTTCTGTTGGCATGTACTGGTCAGATGAACAGTTAAGTATTTATGAGAGTGATAAATTTGCCAGTTTCAGTTTGTACGCCGCTTCTGTGACCTTGCCTCTCTTCTGTGACCTTGCCTCATAAAATAAGAATACTGACATATTTCACGAGTAAACAGCCTCCAACGCCCGTAGATTTCGCTGTAGCCATCACATAGGCCTGTTGAAGCTGCACATCAGATGTTTTCTACAAACTCACCTTTCAATCAGAATGTCCCATGATATACCGCGATTAGTCACTTCCAAAGACAGTTTTCTGTTGTTTCATATCATTTTAATGTCGACTTCATACTCATCTTGAGGAAGCACGAAACATTTCGGGTATATGTACCTCATGGACAGATGATCACCAATGGAAAAAAAGTTTACGTTTATCATGCTATAAAGTTATTTTCTGTAGGCAGTGATAAGACAACAGCTTATGCGTCAGAATGACTTTTTCACAATTCTGCAGTCTTTGTGAATTCAAAACGTGCCATCAACTTGTTATCAATTAATTGTGAGCATTCACTGTGAAATCGATAATCACGGACTTAAGTATGTTAAGAATGTTTAAACGACTCGTACTGAATTGTTTTAATCATGCTACCCAATAAGGTAGTTAAGCCCGTGAACGCCACTGAAAGACAATCCACTCATATTTTCGTGCTGTCTTGGTGCAATTGCGAACCTATACTTGCGACCCACGTGGCCTTGTTACGTGACGGCACCAACAAAACTTAGTCACAATGTGCATGGGACACACCTAATGCTGAGAAAACATTTTTTGATGTGAGATGCAAAAAATGAAACTAGGCCAAAATCTGCTCACAAGACCTAGCAAGGTAATGTATTGTTTGGTTTATTGGACTCGTAGTCGGGAGGAACGAGGCTCATATCCCCGTCACATTTTATTTCTCTCTCTTGCTCTCACCGAGCTTGAATTCGTCTGCAGTGACCTCGTTGTTGTCGCAGCGTAAGACTCAATTTCCTCACAGGTATATCCAAAGGGCAAGCGAAATGTAAACAGCGCTGTATGAGGCGCTTTGGCACTTTGGCACTTTGGCACTTTGGATTTTTCCGTCCTCTCCTGTTTCATTCGTGGAGAATGGTTCTTCCTCCTTATCAATATCCATATATATGTATACTGATCAGCCACAACATTATAAGCAACTACCTGATAGACTATATGTCCGCTTTTGGCACGGATAACAGCGGCGACGCGTCGTGAGATGGAAGCAATGAGGCCTTGGCAGGTCACTGGGTCGCTGGAGGGAGTTGGCACCACATCTGCACACACAAGTCACCTAATTTTCGTAAATTCCGGGGGGGGGGGGGGGGGGGGGAGGAGACGATCTCTGTCACCAGATGTGTTCCATCGGATTCAAATCTGGAAAGTTGCAGGGCCAGCACGTCAATTGAAACTCGCCACTGTGTTCCTCAGACACACTTCTGGCCTTGTGAGATGGTGCATTATCGTGTTGAAAAATACCACTGCCGTCGGGAAGCATGATCGTCGTGAAGGGGTGTACGTGGTTTACAACCAGTGTACGGTACTCCTTAGCCTTCATGGTACCTTGCATCAGCTCCACTAGTCCCATGGATGCGTATGTGAATCTTCCCCAGAGCATAATGGAACCGCCGCCAGGTTGTCTCCGTCCCGCAGCACAGGTGTCAACGGGCTGTTTCCCTGGAAGACGACGGATTCGCGTCCTCCCATCGGCATTGTGAAGAAAATATCAGGATTCATCAGGCCACGCAGCGGTGTGCCACTCCGCCAACGTCCGCTGCCGATGGTCAGGTGCCTATTTCAGTGGTATTTGCCGATGTCATGGTATTGACACTGACACATTAATCGCTCATTGGCTACGGAATCCCATCGGTAGGAGATTTCAACCAAACTCGGTACACATATCACCTACCGTGCGGAAAGAACCGCTATGGGGGAAGGAAGCACTTATGTCTCAGGGGGATGGGATGGGGGTGAAAAAGGAGCGTATCTCACGACGCGCAATTGGCCAGGCTGTATTCATCCAGGATTTGAGAATGAGAGCACTTAATGGCTTGCAACCAATTTTACACGTAATTAGAAACCTTTAAGAAACTTTCTCCTCACTAACATCCCACAAAACTGAATAAAGAAAAACACTTCATCGCTTACTACATTTTCACTCTTCATGTAATAAAACTTAAGCATCAAGCAATAGTTGAATATTGTTTGCAAATATTGTTCAGAAGATATGACGTCATAAACATTGAATAGTGTGAAAACGAAACTGCAAGGCGCAATTCGCTGGTAATACAGGTGAAATAAGTATAAAAAGATGTGTGAAATATGTTAAATATGTGTGAAATATATATGTGACGTTGATACACGAACAATATCGTGGGTAAATAGCTCGCTCCTGGTTCGGTTTGAACCAAATTTGGTGCACATGTTACTTGCTATCTGGAAAGAAAGAGATGGACAGAGAGAGAGAGAGAGAGGAAGGAGGAGATGAAGAGAGAAATAGGAGGAGACGGACAGAGAAGGGAAAGACGTAGAAATGGGCAGAGGCAGAAGGAACGGAAGAGATGGAGAGAGGCAGGGGGATCAGGGGGATGAAGAGATGGACAGAGGTTGTGAGATGGAAGGGATGGACAGAGGTAGGGGAGGAAGAAATGGACAGAGGGAGGGGCAGGACGAGGTGGACAGAGAGGGGAGGGAAAAGGTGATGGACAGAGGGAGGGAGGGAGAGAGAAAGAGAGAGAGAGAGAGAGAGAGAGAGAGAGAGAGAGGAGTTGAAGCAATGGAAGACTGGAACAAATACATACCCATACAACGCTGGGTGATCAGCTAGTAAGATCGATATGCTACTGTAGCGTATACTGAGAAAAGGTACAGTAAAGTCGTTGAGGTGTTTTGAGATCTCCGTATTAGACTCCTTATTAGATCATTTAGATTATTCTGCGTCCGGAATGAAGTAGATGCGCTTCCGCGATCAACCCACCAGTGTTCCGTTACGTCTCGGCACGTAAAGTACATTAATTGTACAAGGTCGCGAACATTCTGGAAACAATTACAGGCACTTAAAGTTTGTGTCAATATGCGCAGAAAATAGAGTAAACGTTAAAGGATCATAATTCCACTGCCAGCGGAATCTCATTATTGCGGAAATTCCGTAATGATAGGTAATTTTGACTACTATAGTGTGCTGTTATCACAATCGAAGGATTGCTGGCAGCAGTGGTGATGTATTTTTTCCGTGCTTCATTTCTTTATTCCAAAGTTTTGTTGTAATCTGCACTTTATAATAAATGATCCCCGTTCCTTTGTCGTAGTCATTTCAAAATTTTATTTCCTTGCAGGACGGAGGTTCTTACGACTATTATCTTCCTTTCCATAAATTTAAGCGGAATGATTAATCTTCATTTGCGTCGTACTGTAAGGTTTCCGTGTGGAGTATTATGCCCGAAGCACTGGGACGATGGAGGGACTGAAAGGCAATTATTATATGGTAGGTTAGATTCCTTCTTGGTGCTGCAGTCTGGGGCGGCCGCAACTGCAGCAGCAGCCGCAGCCGAGAAGAAATCTCTCACACTGAGAATTTCACACGAATTGAGCAACGCGTCGGCAGTGTGGGCGAATTACCATACACCTGGCACACTTCTTGTCCTGAGGAAGGAGATAGGAGAGAGAAAAAAAAAGCTCCGGGCTGGCTGGGCCGGCTGTCGCAACGGCTGCACCCGGCGTGACGGCCCCGCCGCGCCGCCGCTGTCGCAGTACCCACTGGGCCGTACACTGCTGCACTTATTGGCTTTCATCACAATTGTTTCACTGAGGTGCAAACGCTACGCTTCAAGCGCGGCCCCGTTAGGAAGTGGTTTCGTAGTGCCCACTGCTGACTGGGAGTGAGTAATCCTGTGTGCGAAGGAGAATTTTCACGTTGAGTGGCTCGATGACGTATGCTGAGTGTTGAACTGATAGCCCGTAATTTTGTGACTCTTACTTCACTCTGTCTCTGGATATTCTACAGTCGCTTGTATCTTCTTCCGTCTTTGGTAATGATTTACATATATGACAAATGTCAAATCGCACTGTGATTAAGAGCCTACGTTAAACTGGCTGTTTTGGCTGCTGTGGCAGCACTTTCCTGCTACTAGATGGAGCTACTTTCCTGCTGCCAAAGTAATAGCAACAGTAGTAGTAGCAGCATGAGAGCACTGAAAGACTTGCAATAAACTTTACACATAATTTCAAACCTTACGAAACTTTTTCTTGCTGACGACTTCCACAAAATGATGAAAGGAAAAAAATGTATGTTGTTTACTACATTTTCGCTGTTCGTGCAGTAAAACGATCACATTAAGCTTGACTTTTTAAATTATCATTTCTTTACTGATAACTGTCTTAGTGACACACTTTATATTCGTGACACATTTTACAGACCGTTTTCACATATACCACTGGCTGTACTAGAAAAACGACATCACACACAGTTCATCAGATACCACTCAAAAACTCTGAGATGGGCGAGAAACTGCCACATCGTGTATGACGTTTTAATTTATTACTTCTTTACTACTAAATCTATTCACAACAGATTTCGAAGACAGTAGACTCATAAACCACTGGATGCACCTGCAAAATTATCTCATTGTACAGCACATAGTTCAGGAGATACGAAGTCATAAACTGAAACTGCAGTGTGAAAATCTCTAGACATCAAGATGAAATACATTAATCGTGTATAAAACATATTTAATGTGTGCGTCTGCAAGCAAAGCCACGGGTAAAAAGCTCATCCTGAACATCTGGAATGATTTTAATCACATTTGTACACACATTAGTTACAATCTTGAAATAAATACTGTAGGGTAAGAACACCAACTACCTGTTGGTATGAGTGCGATAATGTTGAGAGATAAGGGAGGACAAGGAGATGGACAGACAGCGAGGGTGAAGGAGGAGTCGCAGGTAGGAGGAGGAGGAGGAGGAGATGGACAAAGATAAGGGAGGGGGGAAATGGACAGAGACGGGTGAGGGGACGACATGGACAGAGAAAGGAAAGGAATGCAGATGGATGGAGACAGGGAGTGGGAGAAACAGGCAGAGAAATGGGGGTGGAAGAGATGAACAGACAGAGGTTAGGGAGGAAGAAACAGAGAAAAGAGGATATGGACAGAGAGAAGGGAGAGGAGTAGATGGACACAGAAAGGGAAGGGGAGGAGATGAAAGGGGAGAGGGGGATGAGGAATGAACGGGGAGAGGTGAAGGAGGAGATGGCCAGAGAGAGGAGCAGTAAGATATGGACACAGAGAGAGGGGGAGGAGGACATTGACGAAGAGGGGGGAGGAAGGGAAAGATGGACCGACAGAGGGGTAGAAGGAGGTGAGCACAGGGAGGGGGTGGTGGAGATGAACAGAGAGAGGAAGGGGAGGAGGTCATGGACTGGGACAGCGGGGATAGGTAGAGAGGGTGGAGGGAGGATAGGTGGATAAAAAGAGTGGGGGTAGAGAGAGGGGGAGAGGAGGAGGTGGATAGAGAGAGAGGAAAGAGGAAATGGACAGAGAGGGGGGAGGTAATAGGAGTTGGGGTAACAGAAGATTGGGATAAATAAATACCCAGGCAACACTGGTTTCTCAGCTAGTTCAAATGGCTCTGAGCACTATAGGACTTAACATCTGAGGTCATCAGTCCCCTAGAACGTAGAACTACTTAAACCTAACTAACCTAAGGGCATCACACACATCCACGCCCGAGGCAGGATTCGAACCTGCGACAGTAGCAGTCGCGCGGTTCCAGACTGAAGCGCCTAGAACCGCTCGGCCACACTCGCCGGCTTCTCAGCTAGTGTAGTAAATAAAAATAGTAGATTCCGCGAAGATATTAAAAAGGGAAAGTTTTGAGAAAGGAAGAAAACAAGGCAACTAAAAGATCTTCGTTATATCCTAGTAGTACGGTCTGTAATTTTCCCCTTCCTGCACAGGTGAAAGCTGCCCTTCTGCCAGAAGAAATGTTTGTGTGGAACGAAGTGGGCACTGACACTGAGTATTATTAAGATAAAACACAGTAAATGATACTGCAATCCTAAATTACCGGCATCCGTTGTATATTTCCTCCTGGCGTGTCCTCAGTTTTGGTAAATATTTTTATGATGTAGCAAATTTACAGTGCAGTGATATTTTCGTGTGGTTTGAGTTGCTACAATTTACTAAAGCGAGAGCCAAGCATTATAAACGAAAATGAGAGAAGTAGGGGAAAGCTAAATTTAGACTATATGTAGTTGTGCAGTGATTGTGTGTTTACTCACTGGCACGTGTTCCTGCGTGCGTCCCTATGTAGCTCCTGTACTTCCCTGTTTACCCGCTGCACGGGCCGTGACGTCTGTGGCAGACATAACAAATTTCGTAACGCTGCGTTGGCAGAGCACCTAGGCGACGTCGGGTCGGCTGCGGTTTGCAAGGCAGGCAAACCGGTCGTGGGCGGCAGCCGAACCCGGGACCCGCCGCCGTCCGCATTCCTCCGCTGGCGCTCCTCTTGCAATTAGTCGAGGCACTGCGCTTATTCTATTATAAACTTCGCAGCCCATTCTCGCTATCGTTTTTCCAACTAACCTCATCGAGAGATGAAGCCCAGAAGATGCAGCAACGTCGCTTTCATATTGACATACCAGTTTGAAACAGCAACGCGCTGACGATGCTCTTCGAAGAGCTAATGCAAAGACAAGTACCTCTGCGTAGGACTAGTGATAAGGTTTCGCTGTCACGTAATGAATGATAGTAGCGTAATGACTACGACGCAGGATTTCTGGCTAATAAAAGGTCGGCGTCGAACGTCTTTCTTCCTGAGTACGAATTCCGATCGCAGTTTAGCCATCTTTTTCTTTTCTGTCCTACATGCGAAATGACACAGCGAGTCTCTTAGCTGGCGGTTACTATTTAGGACGATCACCGAAATCCGGATAGAAAGGTTGGCGTCTCAACTGACACGTCTATACTTTCCTCCATATGTCACGACAGTTTCTTATAGAAACGAAGTCCTCAGTTCTCCTGTGGTACCGGTCAAACCATCGGCACTGCTCCATGTTTAACGGTTTCTTCTCTATAGACAATGGAACCTCTAGGTAGGAACATCAAGAATGTAGGAAAAGATAGATTGCTACCTACCGTACAGAAGACGCGTTAAGTTACAGACAGCCACACTTCTGAGACGCATGTGTGCGTGATGTGTGCGTTTCTCTTTTGCTGATGGAGGGTGTGGCCAAAAGCTCTGTGTAAGTGTGTTTTAATTGTCCATGACTGTAACTTAACGAGTATTCTTTACGGTAAGTAACGATCTATCTATTCCTACAATGTTGATTTCTTATCTACAGAATATTAAACTTAACATACAAATAAGTCAGAATTTCAGGAGTGTCTGTATGAATGTAACATAATGAAAGCGGCGGTTTTCGATCTGTAGCACTGACAAACAGAGGTAAAAATTAATTTCCGGGCACGTGCTAAGCGTGGCTTCGTAAATGACACGTGAATATGAGTTAAGAAGGTTATGCCAGAAAAATACGGGAAGAAAATTGTGTGGTGCATTCAGAATATGAGAACTATCAGTTACAGTGGAGCAGTGCGGTTTATGAGAGGAGCATGTGTGAATTTTGTCTAAATTACTTTCCCATTCTCGTCATTACCTCACGCATGCTGCCTAGAAATACCACCCGATTTGCAACCTGTAAGACGGAGGCGACGCTGCGTTTGTATCGGGATTCTAATTCTGTCTGGCTATCCTCATTTAGTTTTTCCGTGGTTCAAATGGCTCTGAGCACTATGGAACTTAACTTCTGAGGCCATCAGTCCCCTAGAACTTACAACTACTTAAACCTAACTAACCTTAGACATCACACACACACACACACACACACACACACACACACACACACACACACACACACACATGCCCGAGGCAGGATTCGAACCTGCGACCGTAGCGGTCGCGCGGTTGCAGACTGTAGCGCCTAGAACCGCTCGGCTACACCAGCCGCCTTTCCGTGTTTTCCTCAACTCACTTCAGCTGAATGTTTGGTTTGTCACTTGTGATGACAATGGCCCACTTCCTTCTGTTTTCTCATTGTAAGAGATTCTATTTGTCAGTAACGACATAGGTCGTCCTTTAGGAAATAAAAAAGACCGCTGTGAAATTCTTAACCGTCAATAAGTTACTAATTCTGTATGATTTCTTTTGAATCCTTGAAATACTAATAACTTCTTGTAAAGGGAATGCCACAGTAGCTGTCGATCTTTGCCGAGGGAACGTGTTGAGTGCCTCAAGACTTGTTAACGTGTGAACGGATTACTTTTGCAACTTATATAAACCTTTCTTAGCTCACAGCATTACCAGTTTTTATTTTTGTCAGTTGGCTTGTCTGTTTCTATTGTCTTACGACAGTGGAGTGGTAATCCGTAGAATACTTTATCTCACCTAGTTAAATATTTAAAAATTCCTGTCATGTAAATAATAATAATAGCAACAGTAATAATAATAATGATTATTATTGTAAAATGACAATAAATAGTATATTATAATTATCTTCGCTGTTGACTCCGAATCCAACTGTAAGTGTAGGACGGGAAGTAGAAGCCTAGCACTGCCATCCTGGGTAATGCTCCAGACGTCATGATTGGCAGTTACCGTCGTTCCACCCGTTAAATTGGTGCCTGTGTAGGGAATCGTTGGAGTGTGGCTGCTCCCTCTGAACTTACTGTCGTACGATTTCCTCCTCATGATTCCATCGGCAGCGCATATAAATAGTTATGTTTACTAGCGCTCCTAAAATCATCCATTGTTTTGACTGGAGGCAGGTCGTTGTGCAACTGCCTCGCATTACCAAAGGAAGCACGCTCGACGGCTCCGCGACGCGGCACTTGCCGTAATATGGAACGGAATGGGAACCGCTGACCTCAAATAGTGTGTTGATGTTGGGTGGCCAGAATGGGGTCGGGAGGGGCGGCAGGGAGGAAGATGGCCGGCACAATGGGCGTCTCCCCCACCACTTCCGCTAGAACAATACTCGAATTGGGAAACCGGCCGGCGCCGCAGAGAGAAAGCCAACCAGGTGCCCACATTTTGTGGCGGCTCGGAAACGGCCGCAGCTCCGGCGAACTTGACCCGGAAAGGCAGCGGCGCAGCTCAGCACAGGCCAGGAGGCTGCTGGTGGTCGCGGATGGCCTGCGCTGACGCAACGCCGCCAAGTGACGACGGCACCGTGGCGTGCGCGGTACGGTCCCAAACTTGGCGGCCAACAAGTCATATTCGTGGGACAGTTCAAAGAGGCCACACTACTGACATCCGTATTGCTGGTGCATCTCGTCCAACGCCTGCAACTTCACTTAGCGTTATCGTGGCAATTATTGTCCGAGATTACGACGTCTCTCGCAAAGCGAAGCACAATTGCGTCAGCCAGAAGAAGCAACTGTCGTAAACGAACGAATTTTCCAATATTGAAAACTTACGTTTCAAAGTAACCATGCGTTATCGTAGTGCAAAGGACTGCAGGACACTGTCACCATGAGAAGAAATTGGTATCAAAAGATCGTTCTCAGAAGGAATTGTACTATTGGGCTTCTGAAGTCTGCACACTTTCTGAGTAAAGGGCCTTGGAAAGTGTTATATATAACCAAGAAAGGTAGTTGAGGTAGACCCTGAAGTACGTTAATTTTTCGTTATGAGCTATTTAGTTCCCAGTGTCAACATGGATTTGCGTATGAAGAGAGCTAGAAGATTATATATCCTATACGACTGGAGTAGTGTCTCATGTTTGTCCCAGTAGAGTGGCTTTCAAGTAAATCTTCTGTTGTCCAATCCGCAATTGCTCGTGTAAATGTGGTGTAAATCAGACGTATTTTACAAGGTATTAGTTCATAAAAAAGGTTGCAGTTCTTCAAGACAGTAGTCCATCACGATCACTCCGTCATAATTTTAACAATATAGTAATGACTTCAGAATATCCATTGACTGGTACTAATACATAATGTTCAGTACCCTGAGGCAGTACCATCTTTAGGCATTAGGTCAAGAGGAGGAGATTCTCATCTCTCTTCGGTTGAATAGTAAAATTAATGAAGAATGGTTCAGATTTAGTATTAAATAAGTCAAGTTAAGAAGTGCGACACCAGTTAGTTACAAAGAAGTGCGAATTACCTATGTTCACTTGTTTTAGTCGTTACCTCGACCGTCTCTATCAGGTTTCCTTCGTAATTTTATAAGTTATATGTCACCCATTACTCACTTTCTGTATGATGTAGTATAGACTAATGGACATAAGTTTTAAATGTATTGTCGCTTGGATTGGGTTTCCCTGCTGTTGGAGGGAGCATACATCACATTACTTACGAGACAGCTATTAACCCCATAATAACCCCTTTTCTTTCGGAGTGAATGTGTAGTCATTTTAATTACTGCTGTTATAAGAAGTAACAATATAAAAAAAACTTTTTCCCGCCATTTCACATCATAACGTAGGAGGAGTTAGAACGTGCAGGGTTATTCATAAATACCTTCAGAGTTTGGGAAGATGACTGCGCAGAACTACAATGCGCGCACACACACACACACACACACACACACACACACACACACACACACACACACCAGTGGACAGACATAAGGTCTTTCCAAGTTTTTAACTCACACTACAGGTCACCAGTATGGCCACCCTTTGTGACGCGGGAAACAATACATGCCTGCAGTTCACAGACACATATTGTCCGGGAAGGCGCGACTGCAGCCCGTTTTACAATTCTGTTCAGTGGGTTGCGTATCTGCAGGAAAGATACATAACAGGGCGTCAACAACGAAACTTGAAGACCTACAGGCGCAATCTGAAATTCTGCGAATTCTGTAAACCATTACCAGGCTTCCCTTTACCATGGGACACTGACAAATAACCCTTTGTGGGGCACATATGCCCTAAAATGGTTCAAATGGCTCTGAGCACTATGGGACTTAACATCTGTGGTCATCAGTCCCCTAGAACTTAGAACTGCTTAAAGCTAACCAACCTAAGGACATCACACACATCCATGCCCGAGGCAGGATTCGAACCTGCGACCGTAGCTTTCGCGCGGTTCCGGACTGAGCACCTAGAACCGCTAGACCACCGCGGCCGGCACATATGTACTGATGGTTGCCAAAGAGTTAGAGCAGCAACGTGAAAACGAATACTGGACAAAGTTATCTATTATTTTGTTGAACAATAATATATTCTATCGGCACTACAACGTAATTGTTTTTTTCGTGAGTGTGACAAAACCTGTTCAGAATTTTTATTCTAAATCTTCTTACAGTTACGTAAGGTATTTACTTCCCATGACAGTTACGCCAGTAATGGCCGTAAAGCGGAACACTTGTGAAACATGGGTTGCTTAATTACTTACTTGCTAGGATTGTGCATCCAACACTTCAGTTGGATGTGTTCGTTGTTCAAACCAATAGTTTCGCTTCAAGTGCGAAGCTGTTATCAACCCAGGGAATAATTTCAATAAGACGTTTATTTAGTAGGCATCTTCATATCCTTCGGCCTCTCCGGGAACGGTTTCTGTGAGCAATTTATGGAAGGCATTACTATTTTATATTGATTTCAGACTTCAATGCGACTTAATATTTTCACGTAAGTTATGCGTTGCCTGGAGTGGAAGTAGTGTTACGTGCGAGAAAAATTTTTAAAGCGTGCTATCAAACTGTGACAGATTCGTTACCGGTGCATAGCAAGTGCTGTTGCAAGTGTAGGGTATCTAGTCTGTGAGTGTAACAATATTCCATCGATTTATTTACAGCAGCTAAGCAGGGAGTTCCGTTCAGCTGGCGGAGCGCGATCTCTCTGTGTCGTTCTCAGAAGAATGTAAAAAGCCTGACTGTCGGTCAGTCATTGACACATGGTAAGTGCTAGCTGCAATTGTAAACCGCGATTTATTTTTCATATTACTTACATTTGCGGGACATAAGCCTACCTTCTAGATGGTGCGTATCTGTGTTCATCCATTGTAAGAAGGACCCACTATTCGCAGAGAAGCGCGTGGAAACCGTAAAATGAGCGCAGTTAGATTGCCTATCACGTAGGTATCAAATATGCCGGACAAAAAAGTGGAGCACCCAGAGGGTATCAGGAAGTGAAGTGAGACCTTTGGGTTGAGAGGCTATGTGATGCATTTCACTGCTTACAAAAACGAGTCAAAGTTACGAAGGACTCGGACAGTAGCAGGCCACTTACGAGTATCACGTTGCACCCCTTCTGACCTGGATGCCATGCACTTTTACGGCTCCTCTCCTGAGGCAAGTGGGCTCACAACTATTATAATTGGTAACTGAAGTTGAAGCCCGAGCTGGTACTACACATGTCCTATCGGGGACGGACCTGGAAATCTTGCTGGCCACGGTAGTATCTCAACATTATGCAGATAGTTCATAGAGTCTATTGCGTTTGTGGAGGAACATTATCCTGTTGAAAAATGGCACCGCGATACTCTCGCATGAGAGGTAACATGAGGATGCAGAATGTGCGTGACGTATTATTGTGCAGTCAGAGTTTCTGCAACCTCTACTAGCCGTGACGTGAAGTCATATTCGTATGCTCCGCACTCCATAACGCCAGGAGTAACATTGATGTGCCTCTTTGAAACATTGTAAGAATGTAACGTCTTCCCAGGTCGCCGCCGTACCCGACGATGGTCACCATGGTTAGTTAAGAACGGTGATTCGGCGCTGAATACAGTGCGGTGCTATTCATCGTTAGTCCATTCTTCGCAGTCACGGTACCACTGCAGACTCACCGTATTCCGTTATTGTGTTAATGGCATCGTACGCGTAAGACTTTGGTTTCCTAGTCCGGTTGCTACAAGT
This sequence comes from Schistocerca gregaria, assembly GCF_023897955.1. NCBI lineage: Eukaryota > Metazoa > Arthropoda > Insecta > Orthoptera > Acrididae > Schistocerca > Schistocerca gregaria. The sequence continues at coordinate 744,441,451 of NC_064920.1, read as the reverse complement.
CTCCTACCGATAGACCAGTGCCGTTGTACGACACAGAATGGTGAAGGACGTCCATTACTTGCTTTTGGGTGGCAGGCGCAGATGTGAAGGGGTTACGATGTGTTTGGCACACAATTCGGCGATCCCTTGTGGTTGTCGGATGTGGTCGACGAGTATGGCTTTCCTGGCGTTTCTGTGCATTGCCACTGTCACAAATGTGAATGCTGCACGATTCGACCTGCCAGCCAGCCAAACGAAGACCCACAATGGGGCCGCTTTCAAACGGTGTCAGGAGCCGACAGCACCGTCTTACACCAGTACGCAGCATTCCCACGCCCTTCACAGTGATCACTCAGTACCTGACGCTGTTCACTCCCTACAAGGCCTTGTAAAAACGCTAGACACGAACAATACTAATGCGTTCTGCACGTCACAAGGATTTGCAGCTTTAATCATTTACGTACTCTGTGATGTGTACTTATGCACAGTTACATTGACATCCGACAGTCTCTTCTAGGTGTTTCATATTTTTGTGGAGCAATTTGGGTCCGTAGGGATTGATGTAGCTTCCCTGATGCAGAGAAAGACATCTAGTGCTCTACCAACTCGTAAAACGTCCTAGTCTTCTAATTTCAAAAATAAGGATAATGGACAGATGAAGTATGTTTTGTATAGGTGGTGCACCACAGCTCGTAAATATTTGAAGAAAGTCGTCTTTGGAACCACCGAGGGATGCTGATGAAATAAATCTTTACTCTGTCCCACTTTCGATGAACCAAACATGATCAGGTAGCAAAAAATTATTTGCATCAGCCTGTATCGCACAGTTCATATTGTGGCGTCAAAAAATAACATAGTAAAAAGTATGTTACTGCGTCTATGAAAACCGCCAGACTAACTTCAATACAGAAATCTAGGGCTCCGCATAGCATTTACGTTGAATATTGCAGACATTAAGACATTGCTGAACGCCTGTGGCTATGGGTGCTTCGTAACATGAAAGCGGCAGAGTTTAGGCTTGGAAGTCCAACGCAGTAATAATGCACCCAATCAAACTACTCGCGTCCGTCCCTCCAGCGGCGACAGCCAATGGAGAAGTTCCTTGAGTAAACGAAAAGCTTCAGTCTTTTTGTGGTGCAAAGATAAGCAGTAACGACACTTCCTCTCGCGATACGCTGCTTGTTTATTTTAGTTTCTGACGTTACAGCATACTGCTCGCGGTCTGTACTGACTTGACGTTGTGCGTTGTATTTGATTGTGCTACGTTTTATACATGCTAAATGTATTGTTTTAGGTTCCTAATAGCCTCCATAAATTTTGGAGATGTCTTCCCAACCGTCATACCATATGTGTGTATACAAAGTGAGACTGTGTAGTGCCAATTAGTAACGAGCGCTTATATGTAACAGCATCCGTGGTTGGTACGTAAGCGTGAGTATTGATCCTTTCAAAAGCAGCACGCTTTTTTGGACCTAAATATCTCCATGAAGTGGACGTATCGCCATGATTATATTTCGTTGAACTGCGGCATATTTTCATTTAGCGTCAGATCATCGGAGGGTTTAGGGACCGTTCCCTGTAATTTTTTTCCCATCCGCTTCCTCTGTAGCGACACGGTGTTTTTTTTCCATTAGTTAATACAGTCGGCCGTTGTGACCGAGCGGCTCTAGGCGCTTCATTCTGGAACCGCACGACCGCTACGGTTGCAGGTTCGAAGCCTACCTCGGGCATGGATGTGTATGATGTCCTAGGTTTAAGTAGTTCTAAGTTCTATGGGTCTGATGACCTCTGATGTTAGGTCCCATAGTGCTCAGAGTTAGAGCGCTCTAGTTTGTGAAAAAGATAGCTGAGCTAGGTCGGGATCGAATATGAGAGTCAGGCAAGAATGGACGTATATACATATATACAATTCAGTTCTTAATCACTATGGTATTAGTAAAGCCTGGCTGACACAGGAACAAAAGGAAACGAACATAATTAACATTCGCAGACAGTTTGCCAGTGTTAACAAGGTTGGTACGGATTTCTTGAGGACCAACCAGTCCTACACCAGCACGGTGACAACTGCAAGGACGGTCGTTGGCGCATGTAGCCGCGCTGCAATACGCCTCCCCAACGCATTCCACACGTGACAGATGGGATTTAAATCGGAGGAATGGACAGGCCCGTACATTCGTCGAATATTCTCCCGTTCGAAGAACTCCATCTGCGCAGTTCGGAGCTGTCGCACAGTGCCATCCACATAAATGAAGGCAGGGTCGAATACACCACTGAAAAGACGCGTACGGAGAAGGAATACAGTGTCAAAATAACGTTGATCATTGAGTGTACCGTGTTCAAAGATTCCGAGACCATTATGTCCATGCAACATTATGCTTTCCCACGCCGTAATACCTATATCACCCAAGCGGTCATGTTCGACAATGCTCGTGTGCATTACGTGTTCTCACCGTTCGCCATATGAGGGTGGAGGAATGGAACGCTCTACCACAACACCTGACCCACCTGGTGGCTAGCATGGAAGCGCGTTGCAGAGGATGCACTGCCGTCCGTGGTGAACAGGCACGCCGTTAAGAACCCTGTCCCGCTTTTGTAATATCCAAGTCACGAGTATGAATCGTGGGGACGTCAGTGTAACTATTATCCATGAATAAAAATGTCATTTCTGTTTGTCTCATTTCGTACTTCTGTGTTACTTCTGTACCACACTGTAGCAGTTCTTTCTATGTATGGCCCAAATTTCACAGAGCTATGTTACTTGGCAGTGACGCATCATATGAAAGTTCTTTTCGACCTAAAGTTTTAGACACTAGTGTAATTTGCCCGAAGGCGGATAGTTTGATCCCGGGTAAACCATTTTCATTTATGATAAAATATCTCTAATATGTGATTAGTCAGGTATGTAACTCCAGCTATCATCAACGTAAACAATAAAGAATGATCCAGGTTTTTGCACATTTTTAATGTGAATTAACACCGTAGGAAATTTATAGAGCTTTACCTTCTTAATGCCGGCCGCAGTGGCCGAGCGGTTCTAGGCGCTTCAGTCTGGAACCGCGCGACCGGTACGATCGCAGGTTCGAATCCCGCCTCGGGCATGGATGTGTGTGATGTCCTTAGGTTAGTTAGGTTTAAGTAGTTCTAAGTTATAGGGGACAGATGACCATAGATGTCAAGTCCCATAGTGCTCAGAGCCATTTGAACCATTTGAACCTTCTTAATAATAATAAACAAAAAGCTTAGGCTTATTCGCTACATTACCGCCTGATGTAAGCATCTCATAATTTCATCGTTTTTCACACATCCTAATTTAGCAACTTTGATTGCTTTCGTAGTTTTATGGCATTTTGCTTCGGCACAGTTCACGCATTATCTTCTTTGCTCACGATGGCAGCCCGCGAGCTGTTAACTAAATCAAAGCTTAAAATGCACGTTCCAAATGAATAAGTAAAGCATTTGGACAAGTTGAGCATCCGGTTTTATGTTGGAACACAATACGCCGCTAGAGAATACAACTTTTAGTGAATGATTCATTTCGAATGCACGATAGTTTATTGTCTAGTCGACCTATGTTTCAAACAAACTCGTTAAAGTGCATTCGTTCTACATCTTTCATCTAGGTGTGGGAATGGAATGCTAGATAAAGGCCTTTAGTTCTGTTAGTGTTTTTATTCGATCTTTGTCTTACACAGATTCGCTTTTGACGTAACACTTATGCAGCTGCTTTAACTAATCAATTTTAACAATATTAAGAACGAAACTCTCATTGAATATGTTGCTTCAGTTCTTTCGTGCTCTCTCAGTATTTAACCGACATTTATTGTATATGGTGGCAAGACGTGTGTTTTGTTAATTTTGGCGTCGTTTTGACAACCAACTTGTTAGAAACGCAAGAAAAGTGGGCGGAATTACATTGTCTTCTGCTCAGCGTGGTTTAGGGAAATCAGATTCGGGATCGGAGATGGGAGTTGTGACCAAATTCATCTGATTAGTTTACCGTTGTAAAATTTGCAACGTAGCCTGTGTCATTCATATAAATGAACTAGCCATAACTTCATTTCCGTAAGACGCTGAAATTGTCGCTTTACGTGACATGTGCCCTCAAGGATCAGACAGGTAAGACAGATCGGCTTCGTTAACTGGTCAGTAAGTCCTTCTTTCTACGTAGTTCATACGGGCAATATGGTTATTATCGACGATGAATGTGATTGTTTCACCTCATTCGAAGTGGCGTCATGGTTAGCGTTTTGCGTGAAGAGCGACACATATCTTAAGTAGTTATGAAAATCTCGTAAATGGCCAGACTAGAGTGAGGGCGTACAAGACTCGCGCCTAGCGAAACGATGCTGAGCTCTTCTGAAAAGAGTTGTTTCAGGCGGACGAGAAGAAGTACTTACGAGTAGTAAAAGATCGTTCTTTCCTTCATTGAAATGTAATAGAGGGTCTCATTAAGAAGAATGTGGTCTGATTCTACAGTCCTGTTGTTGTTGTTGTTGTTGTTAGTATCATTTTTATATGATGATTATTTACAACGTCAGCATCGTATGACCTATTAGCAGGGGAATTGCAAGCGAACGATAGACAAGCGTACTCGTTAAGGCTGTTCGGCGTACAGTTCAATATTTTGTCTTTTTGAGAGCGTACTTTTTAGGGACAGGTTTTTTACGGGAATTTGACACAGTTCGAAAAAGCAATCCATAGGTTAAAATTTTTGTGGTCGTATTCCGCGAAAATATGGGAATGCTTTTTCTGAACGGCAGCATCAGAAATCAAACTGATTACCCCATCTGTGACATCTCCACTGCAAAAATTCGTTAAAGTATTGTCTAATTAGCTTTCTCAGGTGTGCTGAGAATGCTAAAAATACAAAATCCGATGAGCTCGATAGATTTTCGTTTCTCTGCACATAGTCAGCAATTGTCTACATGTTCTCCTACGTCGTGCCAACAACGAGGTACGCTGCTGTTGTCACTGCCGGCCGCTGTTGTGTTTCGGATCAGAACTTTCGAAACGGCCGCACCAGTGCTGGCTGCGCTAGCGTCCGCACTCTGCTGGGCAAGTGGGTCGACAATAGCGAGTGTCGCCGAGTTCCACTCCGGTCGCAATTAAACAGAGGGCTGCGCCGCGAGACAGGTGCGGGGGGGATACCGCAGGACCGCTAGCGCTGCCTCGCCGTTCTGTTGTGCAAGCGCCGCCGGCAAGGTTGGCAGCCGAAAATCGTGGAGTGGTGGCGCACCTAACTCGCTTTGCTATGGCTCGGCCCCGGGACCTTGGACCGGTTGTTCAGCGCAACTCTGCGGCCTGCGGCGACGCGCCGTGCCACAGCGATGAGACCTGCACGGAGCAAGGATAAACAGTGAAGAAGTCATCGCAGATTCGTGCGTACTCCTCTCCTTTGGCAGCCAATCACATGCGATTTCTTAAGCGAATATTACTATAAAAACGTGTCAACCTAGCGTCAGTGGCCAGTTTGTGAGGATGTATACATTTAATGCACATAGAGCAGCAAGAAAACAAAATCTGTGTTTAGTTTTAGTAGTTGCTATAGTCAGCTGTTTTCAAGAAATATTATTATTTGATTCGCCACTACTACTGCTGCTCCAGCCGGTAGCACAATTGCTGCCACTTCAAAAACTATAAAAATACTATGGTCGCGCCACGAGATATCCGCCTTGAGGGGCTGCTGATACGGTAAGAAGAAAGTGCCCTGTGCGCATTCACAACGCGACTAGAGAAGTTTAACGGCATATATGCGCCTTCTCATTGTTAGTGTGTTACGTGGCCAATGTTGATAGCTCAGGCATTGGCGCCAGCTAACATGCCTACAGGCTGCGGCGACTTCGCCTGCCGCGTGTATAGTACATTAATTCGCAGTAAACAATTACCATATTTCACAACGCCTTAATGGCTTCATGAAAGACATCGATTAAAAAAAAATCTGTTTCGGAGACATTGAGCGTCGATATGGTGGAGACTGGACCGTGGAAGAAGGAAGGAAGATGGGGTTTTGCATTCCGTCGACGTCTTGGGTCTTTATAGCGTGTAAAATAATTTTATAGTATCTGTTGTACTCTCCTGTAAACTTTAATACTTCGCCTCTCACTTCCGGCGTGTTTATGACAGCAACATTCAGCATATAGGGCAAGTAAATTGCTCTTCGTACCCAGCGGTAAGGAAAGTAATATTGTGACCCGTCACTCAGCACCATCGTCTTTCCACATGTATACCGGATGTAACCTGTGTTTCGGTAGAGGTATATTAATTACGACGCAATGTAAAACAATGATTTTACTTGCGGTGCATACCACATCTGAGACGTTAAATAGTGTTATATATTTATTTATTCATTCACAGCGATGAACATAACTATATTGTACATAACTCTGGAGCGGAGTGCAGAGATGGTAAAGGCAGGGACAGTAATATTTCGAACCGGCCCCACGAAGGGCTCTTACGTGGCTTCAAGTCCTGGTCTAGCAAGATCTTATATTCTTTCAGAAGGTATCATAATGATAACACCAAATGTTACCAGTATACTGTGTATCAGTTTTCTTCCTTAGAGTACTAATTACTTGTTATCGTACTAGTGGGTTCAGTTGCGTTACCACTATACATATTAAGTTCCTTACATTCTACTTTGCCGTTTTTTATGATCAGTTCCACATTTGTGTTGGCTGAGTGACATATTTTTGTTTCCTGAAAATATTCTACCAACTCGGTTGCGCCGGCCGGGGTGGCTGAGCGGTTCTAGGAGCTACAATCTGGAACTGCGCGACCGCTACGGTCGCAGGTTCGAATCCTGCCTCGGGCATGGATGTTTGTGATGTCCTTAGGTTTGTTGGATTTAAGTAGTTCTAAGTTCTAGGGGACTGATGACCTCAGAAGTTAAGTCCCATAGTGCTCAGAGCCATTTGAACCATTTTTTGAACTCGGCTGCTCTAGTGAGGCGTGCGTATCAGTGCTGTTCCCTAGGCGTTAGATTGACTTAGGCTCTTATTCGTACTGTTATCGATGCAAGACATGTTCACATATCAGCCCACTAGCTTGTGAGACAAGGGGGTTAGCCTGTGTATCGTTTCTAGACAGCCACAGAGAATTCGGTACACGAACACTTAAAATATCTTAAGACACAACCAAGTTTACTCGATTCATAAATGGCGCGCTCCATTTCCCTTCCTTACATTACCTTGACGACAGTGGCGTGAGGACGGACTATCTGCACAAAGTTAAATACTAAAATATAACTTGCCAAATGCTGAAACAGCATACCCCTACTAAACGAGATAAACGCAAGGGAAAATAAGAAAGTTATTAATGCAGTGTAGCTGCCAGGATATAATTGTGGAATTACATCGTTGCCGAGTTTTAGATTTAATTGTGATTGTGATGACTTTGATAACTGCAGCACTGATGATGTATTTTTTTCGTCATTCGGAGAGGACACATACCTTCAACCCTCGAAATAAATCTTGCAGCAGCTCGTAATTGTGTTCTGTTAAGGGGTTTGGGTATGCGCATACACTCTGGGGTATTGTTTTTTTCTCTTTTGGGTGACTGCCAGTGTCGTTACCACTTGCGGGAGAAAGTGCGCTCTCTTGCTGGCCGGACTGTTTTAACGAGGCGCTAATCAGTGAGCACACTGGGCCGGGAGAAATTGGACGGCTGCCGCCTGATGGACGCTGGGCGCCTGCGTCCCGCTTTTCCCCCCGTTTCGTTTTTCTCGCTCGGTGCCTGTTGTTGTAGCTTGTTGCGGAATCGCGACATTTCGCAACGGCCGGACACAGTGTGGCCGGTAATTCGATTCGGCCTGACCCATTTCTCGCTGGGGCAGGCTTCCGCTGTAGCAGAGACAGGTTGCGCGATGGTCCGAAGTTATCTGTTGGCTGGTTCATCGTAATCCTCTACTCTCGTTACTTTCAGGGCGCTATCAAGATTTGCAATACGAAACTAATCCGATACTTGGACTGCAGGAGAGAGATGACAGATTTTCCACTCTTGTCTTTGTGCCCAAGAACGCCCATACCCGTCGGCATTGCGGGTAAGGGGGGGAATGAAATACGGTATGGTGTTTTCTTTCAAGAAAATGATTTTGAAGTCGGTCTAGCCCTCCCCCCTTCTCATTCCCCCTACAAAATATATCGTAATATCGTATGGACGCCCTTGCAGTTGTGCCTCATTTGGAATTTAGAGAGGAAAGTACCTACAGCCCCCCCTTTTTTTTATAAAATTTTCCATATCGCTCTGATTTTATCAGAGCGTTTGTGATATACAACAGCAAGATTTTAATAATTTAAAAAACACTCGCTGGACCAATGTTTTGCAAGTAAATAAGATGATAGTTATTGATTTGATTTTGATTTCAGTTTGGTTACTATGTAATGGGGGAGAGAACAGTTGAGCGTATTAAGACGAAGGTCGTATTAGAGTTTACTTAACAATGAAGTTGAGCTGTTCCGCGTAGAGTTTAATTTACGCATACTGTATACGTCACTGCTGGTAATACTTGTTACTCCGCGAAGGAAATACCAGAATCAAATGAAATTAATCCACAAATCGCCTACAGTGATGCGAAGATAAGATATCCAACACACAGTGTGATTCCATGATGATTTAACAAACTTTCAGGGAGGACGGAGAAGGGTAAACGTATCAGTTTCAGGTAAGGGACCCCTATCGGAAACGACCGGGGTCCGTTACTTCAAATGGCTCAAATGGCTCTGTGCACTATGGGACTTAACGTTTGATCTCATCAGTCCCCCAGAACTTAGAACTATTTAACCTAAGGGCATCACACACATCCATGCCCGAGGCAGGATTCGAACCTGCGACCGTAGCAGTCGCGCGGTTCCGGACTGAAACGCCTAGACCAGCTGCACTATTCATCACATGTGAAGTTTTGTTTCGAGATTTTGGTAGTAGGGAAAATATAGAATAAGACACATTCGTTCTTCAGTCGCTGACTTTTAAGGAAAATTAGAGCTATACTGCTAACTGTCCGTTAAATAATAATGTACAATCCTTAGGTAACGGTAAAATTGCTCCTAAAACAAGTCTGGGTGGTTAGTGGGATGCATAAAAATGCATTTAGTCTTGCGGGAGGAAGTTGTCGGCGGATGATTGATCGCGAGCGATACGTGTAGCAAACAGCGGCTGTGGCACCGCCGGCACTGGCCTTGGGGAGAGAGAGAGAGAGAGAGAGAGAGAGAGAGAGAGAGAGAGAGAGAGAGAGAGGGGGGGGGAGAATGGTTGGGGAAGGTGGCGGGAGGAGCTGGTGGTGGCGCATGGTGGTGCAGTTTGGCTACTCGCCAACTCAGGCCGCGTTAGGTTAGGTCCGTCTGCAGACTCGCCGACTAGGCAGCCGAAAGCCAGGTGATGGCGTGACTACAGTGTGAGCGAGCGTATGGCTGGCGACCTTCGGAACGAGCCGCGGACGTGACGCAACTGTTTGGGCCGCACACACATGGAAAGCACATGGCTGCTCAGCACCAGCACTCTAAATCTCTCGATAGTGGAGAGCCTCCGGTGACTTACAAGACACCAGTTTCAGCAGGTTCTGATTCCACAATAACTGACTGTCCACGTCTGAGAAAAGAATTAGTACTGAAGTGACGTCTACTAAGAACTTTATTGATTATTTGAAAAAAAAAAAAAAAAAAACATATAAACTGTCTGCACACCGACACGCAGAATTACAGACTAGTACCCCTAACATTGGTTTGCTGCAGAATCCGTGAACATATCCCGCGTTCGAATATAATATAGTTTCTTGACGAAAAAGTTTCTGTCCACAAATCAGCGCGCATTTAGAAATCATCGTTCATGCCAAAACTCAGCTTGCCCTTTTCTCACCTGATGCTTTTGCAAACCATGGATGAAGGACCGGGAAGCGTTCAAAACGGTGCCCCATTGCAAGCTGTTAACGAAGGTCGGAGCTTAAGGATTAAGTTCTCAAAGATGTGAATTGCTCGAAGACCTCTTAAGTAGATAAAAGAACTCAGTACGTTGTCCTCGATGGAGAGTGTTCATCAGAGACAATAATATCCTCAGGATTGTCTCACGGAAGTGTGATAAGACCCCTCTTATTCTCTAGATACAAATATAATCATCATTTTGACTGGGTCCGCAGTTGAGATGCATCTCTTAAATGATTTTTTGATGCCCTCACCAGAAGTAAATGAAGTTATAAATCTTCTTGTTTAGCTTAGGGTATGACTTATGGGTACGTTAAATTCGTAAGTGATACGAATGCATTCAATGTATACTGCCTCCGTTTCAGATACCCAAAAATGGCCCAAGGACGAAATTGTATAATCGTACATGTAATAAAGAAAACGTCAGCTCAAGGTATTACAAAATCATTTTAAAAAAAATAAATAAATTATCTGGCAGAAAGGGTTGAGGAGCAATCTGTCGCTGTTTGCTGATGACGCTGTGGTATACGGAAAGATGTCGTTGAGTGACTTTAGAAGGATACAAGATGACTTAGACAAAATTGGTGTGATGAACTGGAGCTTGCTCTAAATGTAGAAAAATCTTAGCAGGAAAAACAATCCCTAACATTCGGTTAGAGCTTTAGTAGTGTGCTGCTCGAAACATTCACGTGGATTAAGTATCTAGGAGAAACTTTGGAAAACGGTATCGAATGGAACTGGCAAGTAAGGATAGCAGTAGGGAAGACAAGTGGTCGACTTCGGTTTATTGGAAAAATTTCAGGAAATTATAGCTCATTCCTGAAGGAGAGCGCGTCCAAAAGACTAGTGTGACCCATTCTTGAGTGCTGCTCGAGTGTTTGCGTTTCTCACAAAGTCCGATGAAAGGAAGACATCGAAGCAATTCAGTGCTGCTAGATCTTTGATCAACACGCGAGTATTGCGAGGATGCTACCTGAATACAAATGGGAATTACTAGGGGAAGACTTACTTTTTTTTTTGAATTACTGGAATTACTAGAGGGAAGACTTTTTTTTAATTACTGGAGGGAAGACTTTTTTTGCGGTTGAGAAAATTTACAGCACCGGCAGTTGAAGCTGACTGTAACCTGATTCAGAACTGAATCCTCATTTTGTTTGGGAGCAAAAGAAATAAAGATAGCGTGCCCTTTCGTGTCTCTGTCCGAAATCTTCAGTGACATAAGGGCCTCTTGTAGCGAGAAGGGAGCTCCGTGCACAGAGCGTGCGCTTTCTACGGCAAGCGCTAATTACGAGCTGTGTGTACAGAGGCGCGGCTTGCATCACACGGTGCCCAGACTCACCTGCCGCTACGTCATAACATCTTCGAAATGCAGCGCACGAGTGTCGAAGCTTTGGCGCCGCTACCTCGCTCCGTCCTTTACGACTCCTTATTGCAAACACTGGGTATCTCGAGTAGCCCATTGTCCTGAGAAACCACCAGCGGAACACGCATGCATCGAGGGAACATTTTTGCACTGTCTCTTGAGTAGTTCCATTGTACTCCATCGTTACATTATTACTTGTTGGCCGCCGAGTAACTGAGGAAAGCGTATTAGGCGACGAAGCAAAAATGTAAAGAAAGGAAAGACGACAGAGCGTTAAACCACTGGCAAGAAGGCGGGAAAGGGAGGGGAGAGCGGAGAGAAGGATACATGATTTCACAAGACAGAATCATCATACACAATCGGAATCTAATTTTGTGGAATTGAAATTAATCACTCGAGCTAAAGAATACATAAATTAATGTCCCCGCGTCTACTGTGGATTGCATTAGTCATCAAAAAGACAATGCTACCTCTTGCAACTATTTTTCATTATAGCGTCAAGAACCACGTAAACGGTGGACGCAGGGCTTGGGGGACAGATACTATTGTATAAATATGGACAACGCAGAGGCAGATATGTGTTGTTATCATTATCGTTTTGGTCTTCGCCGGCCAGTGTGGCCATGCGGTTCTAGGCGCTTCAGTCTAGAACCGCGTGACCACTACGGTCGCAGGTTCGAATCCTGCCTCGGGCATGGATGTGTGTGATGTCCTTAGGTTAGTTAGGTTTAACTAGTTCTAAGTTCTAGGGGACTGATGGCCACAGATGTTAAGTCCCATAGTGCTCAGAGCCGTTTGAACCATTTTTTTTCTCTCCCAATTCTATCCTGAGCAAACCTCCTCTGCATAAATACTGCAACCCAAAGCCATTTGAACCTCCTTACTGACCTTGGTGTTGCTACACCATTAGTACTACCCCCTCCCTTCTCCCTCTCCCCCCCTCTCCCTCCCTCCCTCTCTCTCTCTCTCTCTCTCTCTCTCTCTCTCTCTCTCTCTCTCTCTCTCTCTCTCTCTCTCTCTCTCTCCACGTGCCTCCATCAAACGATCACTTCTTATAGTCAAGTTGTGCCGTAAGACTCTTCCTCAGCAATTCGATTCAGTAGCGCATCATTAGTTATACACTCCAGCCATCTAATCTTCAGCATTCTTTTGCAGTGCCACATTTCAAAAGTGTCGAGTGTTACAAAAAAGTTGACATTTTATTGCAGTAAGTGCCATACATGTTCATGTTCATTTACTGTTATTTCCACAATAGATCGGTCTTGCTGAGAGCTGTCCAAATTCTGGACACAGTATAATCTACACTGACGTAAATGGCAAGATGCACTATTTTCCTAAATGAAAAACAAGGAAACACCTCATTGTCTCATCAGAGATGTAAGATTTACTTCTAAAACCGTTCATTCTATTGGTATTACAAGCAGTTCGAGCTACACATGTCGGAGAAGATTTGTGTCGTCACACATATTTACGATCGATACAGAAATTCTACATTTGTCAGTTATTGACGCTCTACAGCTGTTGTAAGAGAGCGGAATTCAGAGGGTACAATATTGAAATAACTGCTCAAGATTCATTTTCGATAGAGCTCTTTCAAATAATTGCTCTTCGGCCATTATGGGACTACAGATGTGTTGTGTGCGCATAACCGAAAACTATTTCAAAGTAAATATTATGGTCCTTTTGTTAATACGTAATTATTAGTCTCATAATTTACTTTAAATAAATGTGGTATATACTTTCTTTTACTACCCAACTCGAATCTCTCTAAATCGATGGAGGAGAATGGCAGAATAGTTCGTATAAAGAGCATGTAGTTTTCTTCTGATCATTGCCCTATACAAGTATATGATCAACCCTTAAAGACGTTGCCGTCAGCCTCCTTCCTTCGTTAGACGTTGAGGTAGCTGCCATCATCCGAAGTTTCGAGCGACGTGGGTAAATAGTAGGACGCTGGTAAGTTACAGGGGAACCCCAGTTTAACGTAGATACCAAAGCGTGTTGCAACCCAACGTTTTTCGCAGCGACAGATCTTTCCATGAGTGAAACAAGTGATTAAAGTGATAATGTTAGGAGCAGCTAGGTATCGATCCCCGGATGTCAGAAAAATAGAGTTTGTCACCTGGCCCCTAAGCCTCTCATTATCAGCGAAAGATGATTGTGACGGAAGTCTTGCACTGATAGTGTCGGAAAAGATGTGCGGCAAGTTCCTGAGTTTGGCTGTGCAGAACTGGTTAGTAGATCTCACGTTTTACGTGTGAAGAAATGAATGGCCGTGAGGTGTGCAGAGGAAGAGTTGAGCCCGCAGCCACGACTGTGCAGCCCTGCGACACCTGCAGGCGGCAGCTACAAGCGAGCACATCGGCGGTTGCGCAACCCGCCAAGGACAGCGAAAGTACGCCACGGGCGCGGGCCGCCGGGCTGCCGCCGGATGTCCACACCTTCAGCAGTCGCGTCTTCGTCCGCCCCAGTAACACTTGTCGAATGAGGGCACTCGTTTGTGCCGAGAATAGAGCAGCTTCTACCAGCAGGAATCGCAGTGATTCGATTCTGCCTGTGTTCTGACTTGGATCCCATATTCCAGCACTCAACGCTATCTATTGTTCAACTAACTGGCCATTCAGGGACTGTCGAGCGGAAGTAATCTCCCGATATCAATACCGACTGGTCTTTGTGACGGAGAAACCTGTCCAACATTTTGGTGGATTGTCGCACAATTTCCTCAGATGCCGCAGACTGCTGTATGATAACACTGAAGTCTGTTTTTAAATTTATTTAACTTTGTAGCCCGGAATAAGATCAAGACTTAGTGGGGAATAAGTGTTTGATATTGTGTCAACTGTTCGGGACGACCCGAAGTGTTATATTATTATTCAAAAATCAGATTCGTCAAGATCGCTTGTAGATCTTTATATTGATTATCAGTTTCGACAGATCGGTACTGTCATCGAATCTTGTGACGTATTAAGAGAAGTTCATACTCTTAAACTCGCAAGCCGCATAATGACGTTGCGTCACTTAACAATAAAGAGTAGCAAGGAACATATAAATTTAAAACGTAAAATACCACAAGTATAAAACACAGCTCGTGTTGTGCTGATACTTTCGCCCACTCGTCCACTTAACATCACTTGTGGTTTGCAAGTTTGTATAGATCATGTACTTGTTAATTTGTCAAAATAGGCTATCAATAGAAAGGTTTGCAGGCGATATTGGCTAACTTGATTTTTTAACAATAATATTTAATGAGGAACTAAATATCGTAATAAGTCACGAGAATTCACGAATTAAGTCCAGACATGGATGGCAAAGTGAAGCAGTTTCCGCGAAATGCTATAGGAAGGAAACGACACAAAGTGCTTATGAATGAGGGAGGCATGGATCCCAATCCCGTAAATTTCACAAACTGCTGTCTCGTTATACCAACACGATGCGCATGTCTTTGCACGATCAAAGCATTTCACCGCCTTATTTCCATAAGCGAGGAGGAAAATATGGAGGAATTTTCCTCAGTACCTCAAGTTCGGACGATTTGAAGTTTCTGCTAGGTCCTCCCATTTAGGGTGATGTAACGTAACATGATCCAAGAACTCAATCGGCGCCACCGTGAGATTCTGTCAGATCTTGCTTTCAAATCCAGTTTATGCACACAAAAGGGTAAAAGATCCTTGCGGCATTGGCCTTTCAAGCAACAACAGAGCTGATGTGTTGCTGTTTCACTGAAAGTGCAAAGGTTGCATTGAAGCAGCAAGTGTGTGAACTTCAAGCAACAGACGTTCGTTACGCACGGTTGCGAGCTATCTGCTGTGCCTCTGTTGCCCATTTGCGTCTGGCGGCCACTTAGAATGCGCAATATACACTGAGGTGAGGTAATTTGTCCCACTTAGTGCGGCGACCGCATGGGCTGCGTGTCTGGATTCTGCCGGCCCCGCTTTGCATGTGCAAACCGTGGGAAGCGCGGGAAGGGCCGGGACCAGCGGAGGCAGATGTCTAGCTCTCGTGTCGTGCGTGGATGCTTCCGCATTTCAGGGATTAGTCGTATTATCTAGAGCATCCGTAGCCGTTGTACGTTATCCACCTTCTGAATTCTCTTCTGAGTCACCGAATGGAAGCTTGTCTCGTTTTCGAAGTTCACAGAATGATGCTAATCACGTAGGAAGCTTCTTAGCTCAAACAGATTTTACGACGAAATTATATTAAGCAGCGAAGATAACTGCAAAACGCGTTGATCAAATTAATCATCTTCGACTTCCTCGAAGATGTTTCTAGCACGTGCAATTTTTCACTAAGTGAACTTAAAAATGTCGGTTATGTAAAGTTGTTGGAAATACATAACATTTTTGAAATGATAGTTAACTTGCTCGTAAAACAAGTGAGGTTATAAAAGTTACTTAAGGGTGAATTTTGCGTGGAAGCCACACAAGACTTTCATCTTTCCAAAAACCTGTCATTCCTGATCGGAGTTCAAGAGTTTCGAGCAGGAAAGTGTTGGAAGGCGAGGTTAACCCCATAATTTGACAGCGAAACATTCTTGCCTCTGTCTGGTCAAATATTGTTGAACACGAGATGAGCTAACTTCATAGCAACAATCTTTGTCTTCAAAATAACACCACACCATAGGACTTATCGGTCCCCAAAGCGTGCACGATTCTCTGCAAAACCTTGTGAAATACACAAAATTTATTAACATATTTTTCGCAAGTCGAAATAATAAGCGTTGATTTTCCAAATAAGTAGCACAGTGAAGACATTTATTAACTACAGCAAAGATGCCGGCCGTTGTGGCCGTGCGGTTCTAGGCGCTTCAGTCAGGAACCGCGCTGCTACTACGGTCGCAGGTTCGAATCCTGCCTCGGACATGGATGTGTGTGATGTCCTTAGGTTGGTTAGGTTTAAGTAGTACTAAGCCTTGGGGACCGATGACCTCAGATGTTAAGTCTCATAGTGCTCAGAACCATTTGAACAACAAATAAGTCAATCTTAAGTTACTTGCATCTACATGGGTCGTTAACGTTCAGGTATGTACACCATTTTTCCCAATAAAATTACGAAACTCGTTGAGATTTCTCTATTAAAAGCCTGAAAACATGTTACACCTGATATCTGTTACACCTGATAGCCTTTATACAGCGTATCTTCTTTTCCTCCATCCTCTTTTCATCGTGCAAATATTCCTTATAGACGGGGGTTGCCGTAGGTAGGTTGTCGCCTTTTGTTTTGTGTATTTCGAGGTGTAGAAACCTTACAAATTAGTTTGGGCAACACAGTAGCGTATCATGGAATAAACAGCAGAGAGCGCTGGAACTAACAGTCATTTCAGAGTTGGCCAAGTTTGCTGACCGCTCGAAACGGTGCGTAACCACCGCTCCTGTCTCTAAAATTTTTGACAGTGTGGACAAGGCCCCGGCTTTCGACACCACTTTTGATGTTTCTTTACTCTTGGCAGTGTTTTGATTTTCCTTTGACGTCATGGAGCTTATGTAAACAGGTCATAAACACGGAACCGTCCCCACACTTGGTATAGAGATTATCAGAATCTGTGTTCATTTAACAGTTGAAACTATGTTAGGAGATCATGTTACGTTACAATCACCTTTATTCCAAGTGACGAGATGAAAAAAGAGGAAGTTGTACACCTCTGCTAGTACGCATATAACCGCCATCGTATGTGCACAATATCTTCGTTCGTTCAAGATTAACATCATCAACCAGCGTAGATAGTCATCAGTTTCGCATTTCGTTTTGCAGTGATTCATGACATTTTAATAAATTTCAGTCTTTTGACGTAAGGCAGTTTAAACGTTTAATAAGCTTCTGTGATATATTATTAAATTTGAACAGAATTATGTGAAAGGAGCTATTCATCAGACATTAGGAGACATAATACATTTCAAGAAGTTCCCGTAGGTTTTTTTTGTGCTAGTTTTGCTGTAACACTTGTGTCTACACTGAAGAGTCAAAGAAACTGGTATACGTGCATAATATCGTGTAGGGCCCCTGTGATCACGCAGAAGTGTCGCATTCACGACGTGGCATGCACTCGACTAATGTCTGTAATAGTGATGGAGGGAACTGACGACATGAAATCTGCAGGGCTGTCCATAAATCCGTAAGAGTACGAGGGGGTGGAGATCTCTTCTGAACAGCACGTTGCAAGGCATCCCAGATATGCTCAATAATGTTCATGCCTGAGGAGTTTGATGGTCAGTGGAAGTGTTTAAACTCAGAAGTGTGTTTCTGGAGCCACTCTGTAGCAATTCTGGACCTGTGAGGTGTCACATTGTCGTACCGGAACTCCGTCGGAATGCACAATGGACATGAATGGATACAGGTAATCAGACAGGGTGCTTACGAACGGGTCATCTGTTAGAGTCGTATATAGACGTATCAGGGGTCCCATATCACTCCAACTGCACAGGCCCTGCACCATTACAGAGCCTCCTTCAGCTTGAACAGTCCCCTGCTGACATGCAGGGTCCATGGATTCATGAGGTTGTCTCCATACCTGTACACGTCCATCCGCTCGATACAATTTGAAATGAGACTCGTCCGACCAGGCAACATGTTTCCAGTCATCAACAGTCCAATGTCGGTGTTGACGAGCCCAGGCGAGGCGTAAAGCTTTGTGTCGTGCAATCAAGGGTACACGAGTGGGCTTCGGCTCCGAAAGCCCATATCGTTCGCACGCTGACACTCGTTGATGACCCAGCATTGAAATCTGTAGTAATTTGCGGAAGGGTTTCCATTCTTTCACGTTGAACGATTCTCGTCAGTCGTCGTTGGTCCCGTTCTTGCAGGATCTTTTTCCGGCCCCAGCGATGTCGGAGATTTTATGTTTTACCGGTACGTACGGGAAAATCCCCGTTTCATCGCTACCTCGGATACGCTGTGTCCCATCGTTCGTGTACCGACTGTAACACCACGTTGAAACTTGCTTAAATGGTGACAACCTACCATTTTAGCAGAAGCCACCGACCTAACAACTACGCCAAACACTTGTCGTCTTACATAGGTCTTGTAGAGCGCAGCGCCGTATTCTGCCTGATTACATATCTCTGTATTTGAGTACGCATACCTATACCGGTTTCTTTGGCGCTTCAGTGTATGACTGTTGTTGATTCGCGAAATTAAGTTTGACCTTACATCTGAGTTCTCAGAATGCAGCTAGACTGGTCGTCTCAAGTGGACTATGACGTGGATGACAGCCAACAATCTTATCCGATTCCGAATTTATGCAACGTATTGTTTGGGAGTTGGACGACGTTACCTGAGACATTGTGAAGCGTGGTGTCTGCTAGTGGTAAACAGCATGTTACGAGAGCTCTGGTCTTTGAGCAGTGGGAGTTTCTCAATGCTTCGAAAGAATGTGCAGGATTGTGAAAAATATGCTGGCAAATGGAGAAAACAAACACCGTACTGTAAAATCAGCCTTACGTTTCGAAAACAGCGTTGCTTTCATCAGTCTCTATCGAACGTTTACGACAAGGATGCCGATTCTTTCTGATTTTGGTTGTGTCTTGTTGAG
Source organism: Schistocerca gregaria (assembly GCF_023897955.1). NCBI lineage: Eukaryota > Metazoa > Arthropoda > Insecta > Orthoptera > Acrididae > Schistocerca > Schistocerca gregaria. Next base: position 744,422,673 of record NC_064920.1, on the reverse strand, counting down.
AGAGACTACTCATATTAGAAAATACGGAAACGCATGGGTAATGGTAAAATCTACAGTGAGAAATTGTGCATTTTGATCAAGATAAAGACGTGGTTCCGTGTACTCGTACTTACCACTAACTCAAGAACAGAAATAAGTCTCATAAGTCAATAACAAGTGATGAACGTACAGTATTCGTATAAACAGCATCTTCCTGATCCACATGCGAATGGTACGTACACTAATTTGCAGGAATTAGTATCAGATATACCACGCCACTGGAACACTCTAAACAAGCTGTGAATATTAGTACTCCTGGAACAGCGAGCGAAAGCCTTTTTACCGTGGACAGAGGTGTAGATACGACAGTGCATATATGTGATAAATATTACTGTTCCTTGCAGTTATGAAACGACTCAGGGTATTTGCAAACTCTCTTTTGTGTGTAATCACAGAGGAAAATAAGGTTTAACACTGTAGTGGCGGCAGGTGCCATCGTTCCAGCCATCACTGTTACGGTTTGAAGCTGTTACTGCTTTTCGCCAGTAACACGGAATGCGTAAATAAAGACATTCACTTCTTCTTGTCAAGCAACACAGTTATTAATTTTAATGCCCATTAAGTTTTCGCACCATTGTGCCATCATCAGTGGGAACCTTTACACGGTACTTTGTCTCTAGAACATTAGGTACTGTGAGACAATCTTTTCATTATTCTGTTGCTTTCAACACTTATTTTTGTGGTATCTGATCTCATTTACATGCCCATCTATTGTAGAAACACACACAGAAACACCGTACATGCTGTCATTGAACTTAAGTGTTTAAATCTCAGAACTTCATAAAAACGGTACTCGTCGTGCTGCTCTTTGTTTGGTTCCTGTTGATGTTCATTTGCTTTCATATTAGGAGGTCAGTCTTCGAAACTGTCTTCTGCTTGTGTCATTAATGACTCCTGAGTCAAAACTATTTTTTACTACGCGTATTTTTCGTATCTAATGCGGAACAAACCCATAGCGTCTAAAACCACCATCCAAACTACACGATGTACCTCGCGTAAGGACACGGGATCGTTCGACGTTGGCTTCAGTACGTTACTGTTTAAGCGCTCTATGAAACGCTCGTAAAGGCATTTTGTGAATTTCGTGTTAGCCCGACGCGGTGCACAGAGTCAGCCACCTGGCGCACAAAGTTGCTAAAGCGTGCGGGGTGTCGCAGACTTTGTCCGCTAGCAGGCCTTCCACGGCACGTTCGGACCGCGTGGCCGCGCTTTCAGTTGCGCCGCCGCCCACTCTCAGGGCCACGGCGCGGGCTCTGCCGGCCAGCCCGTCCGCAGCTAACTTAGCGTGAAGCGCGGCGCGTTCATCTCGCGCCCTAAGTACCTGCCACCTCCCCCTCATACTGCCCCACTTCGCAACACACACACAAGATCGCGCGTTGTAACGATCGTTGAAACTTTCACATTACGACATTAAGGATAAATCAGAAACCCCTATGGTACTGACAAGATATTTCTTTAGAGACGGTACTTTGAGTCCTAATATCACCTGATAGATCTCCTGTTATAGTAAGCTGGTGTAGCTCATTACTCTCATCCCACCGTTGGTTAATGGTACTATATATATTTGTAAATTATCCGAGAGATTACATCACTCAAGGCCTGGGCGCACTGCGCACGTCGAGCAAGTTACTGTATCAACTTTAATTTGCTTATAAATGAACAGCTACATTTGTACATATATAAGGCTTGCGTATTTTTGTGTGGGAAATAGTCCCATAAATAAATTAAAAATAATTCCCATCCCCCTGTTTGCCCAAGGATTCAGGGAAGCTTCCCTTGGCTGTAAGGCAAATGCTCGAACTAGTAATCCCCTCCCAGATTTTCAGAACTGGGGTTCCTTTAGCCCCACAGCAACCGCTCTTCGTGTTTGACTGCCAAGTCCCTTAGTCATTAACTGAAGAGCCCGCTCTACCTTCTCTGGTGGTAAAAAAAAAGCACTCCGTCTTCAAACCACAAGTGGTCCATCGGGACCATCCGACCGCCGTGTCATCCTCAGTTGCGGATGCGGATAGGAGGGGCGTGTGGTCAGCACACCGCTCTCCCGGTCGTTATGATGGTTTTCCTTGACCGGAGCCGCTACTATTAGGTCGAGTAGCTCCTCACTTGGCATCACGAGGCTGAGTGCACCCCGAAAAATGGCAACAGCGCATGGTGGCTGGATGGTCATCCATCCAAGTGCCAGCCACGCCCGACAGCGCTTAACTGCGGTGATCTGACGGGAACCGGTGTATCCACTGCGGCAAGGCCGTTGCCTTCGCTGGTAGTGAATGAGAAATATTAAAATGATGTATGATGTCGGTAACCACTCGAGCTTGGTCGCATACAGCGTAGTTGTAGGTGGCGAGAGTGCGTGAGATGTTGGCAAGGTGGGCCAACTTCAGTACATGTAGCTTACCGGAGGGCAACAGGGATGCTGTAGAAGAAGTCTAACAAAGTATTTTATCCACAGACGAAACCATTTATTTAGATCAGCCAGACTGATGCCAAAATCTTGTTCATCAGTACGATACCATAACAAAGTTGGGTTAATGGGAGGGAGAGAGAGACAGAGAGAGAGAGAGAGAGAGAGAGAGAGAGAGAGAGAGAGAGAGAAGATTCCGTCCTGTGGTATTCATCGCGGGTTTGTTTCATCAGCACAAGAGAACTCCAGAAATGTTAGAGGATATGCAATGGTAGACTACTAAAAAGATGTTTTATTCAAGAAATATAACCAGTACCTTCCATTACCAGTCGACAACACCTAACTTCTTTCCTTGCACAGACTTGCGTAAGGGCAGTGGGCGCTCCTTTTTGTGCTGTTCGTGAGAATTGGGCTGTGTGCCGTCATTGTTTTTCGCTCTCCCCTTCATTCATAACACCAAGACCGCACGACACTACACTGTAGAAGTACCCATCACAATCATCGACACAACACAGATACCCATCTGACGCTTCATAACAAGTTGCAGGCAGGCAAAGGCATACCGCCTCCACTAGGATCGTGTATAGGACAGCAATAGGAAATTCCCGCTCATTGTCTGAGTATGGGGCTGAGTTACAGTTAGAATGATGTAGCGCGAAACAGGATATGATATCGAGGGTATACCCAGTGAGAGTCAACGGGGCAGCTGCTCTCTGCAACATGAACTCCGCTCCCATCTGAAAAAATATTTCCCAGACCGAAATGGCATTGTGCTTACTTGACAGACGTACTGTTTCAGTATCAGTTTGAGGAAATCCACATTATATAACAGATACTGAGTAGCAGCAAATGTACCTAGAGCTGTTTTTCATGAAAACTCAAAAGTGTTTCATTTATCGCCCCCCATCTTCCGCTCCGCCGTACTCCCCACCCCAACCTCCCCCATGACAGTTCCTGGTTACGCTCTTAAATTGCTTACGAAAATATAAACACGCAAAATATTTTCTTGGGAGAAAATTATGGAGAAATATACGCCAACGGTTTGAAGATAGTAGCTTTCACATAAGGTGAGCGAACGTAGACCTGCCCATCTCTACGTCTCATCCGTGACTCATTTACGCACGAGGCGGAGCGTGGAAATATTCTGTTACGCGGGAGCATTAATGTAGATAATTGTAAACGGAGGAGAATGTCTTCCGAGGATGACCGATAACAGCGCCGCTACCGGCCTCTCGAGTGCGGGGGGGCCAGTGGATCAGCGAGTCGACGACCTGCGCGGCTGCCCTCCCATTCAGCTGTCCGGCTGTCGCGGCCGCCGGCGCGGGCGTTGTCCGCGCGCTATCTTATCGCGTCTCAGCGCGGCGCGACCCGACGACCCCGACTATCGGTCGCCAGATATGGGCCAAGGGCGCCGCTCCGGCCTTGTCTCCCCGTAATGCGGGCTGTCTACAGCAACCAGGGTGTGTGGCACTCACGTCAGGGCGCTTAGGACATCTACGACTGTGGTTAGATCTCCTGTCGGTCCTAGAATTTTTGTGGTCTTTGCGTGACTATCTCCTCTAGTAAATGCTTTGTTTGTCATGGAAACACCAATTACGTTGACACACAAAGGATATGTCCGAAAGAACAGACACAACATATATAGAATTATATTAATTTTTCTGCTCATTGAATCTCCTAGGAAAAGTGGTCCAGATGACTCTACTCCTGGGAAAATGTAGTACAGTGCACTTGCAATAAATGTTGGTTTTTTTTAAAAAAAATAAAAAAAGAAGACTCCGTGTTCCGTTAAACAACATTTTTTGTTTACCGTCGGCCACGCGCCTAAACAGACAACTTGATAGCCCGAAGTCCCACCTCCCTGTCGTTGGAAGTCTGACAACCTACATCCGTGATTTATGATTCAGCGAAAGCAGAACTGACACATGATCATACGGATCGCTGGTCCCTTTCCGATTAGTCTCTTCACTCACTTCAAAATAAGAGAACAAAAAAAAAAAAAAGAGCAAGGCACAACTCAAAGCAAATCGGTGTTTGGTAACTGCTACCGCGTAATTGCATGCGTACTTTGGCATTGTTGTTGACGTGCATACCAGACCTATAGCGCTGTCTTAGACAAAAATAGTTCAGAACAGCCAGCCTCCCCCCCCCCCCCCCAAAAAAAAAAAAAAAAATCACGCACACACACACACACACACACAAATCTGCCACTTTGTGGTATCTGCATAACACTCATACTTGTTTGAACACGTTTGTGTCGGTATCTATTGGTATAGCTTTTATTTCTGTACAACTGCTACACAAACTTTTGTTGTTTTATTGTTTTATTGTTTTAGGACTAAGTCTATAACATGTGCAGTTATTTTGTTGGGATTGCTCACTTTAAGGGGGCTATATACGGTTCCCTGATTGTATGCATTTTATGACTTGTCAGCACGTCGGCAGCAAAATAGTCTGTTTATTTGTTTTACATATTTTTGACGGAAGTAACAGTAGTTATGCTCTGGACTTAATGTTTTTTTCAGTCACTGCAGTTACGCATTCTTCAATGGCAATGTGTACAGCGTTTCTGGTGTACAAGGGACAAAATGTAGTGCTTTCGGTCCTGCCCTACAATTACCCCAATATGAAAGCATGCATTGTGCCTGAGTTCCCAAATACCAAGTACGATAACATGGGGCATCTCTAGATACAACATTCCATCTCGACTCCCAGCAACTGTTAGTCTAAACAGCAACCATTACATCAAGGACATTTAGGGCTCGAGATACTAACTGTCCTTCAGGCATTCCACCAAAGTACCGCGTTCCACAAGGTGAGCCTTCTCCGTTATAAATTACGGATACGATTGCTTAGATGCCATGTGCGTTCGGGTAGGCAGCTAGTTAATTTTTCTGTCCATTGTTGATGCTTCGAGAATTTACATAGAAACCACGTGTTAGGAGTTTCTCCCGGAATAACGCCAGATCTTTACTGAATCTATGTTACATGTAGAGGCTTTCCTTTCAGCATTGGGGGCTTTCGCACCATACTGAATTATCGTTGCCAGAGATCATACACAGCTATGTAATCCGTATAGTTTTTTTATTCTTTCCTGTCGTCTATCGGAACTGGGGTCCAAAGTAATTCGTCACATACATTCTTCTGGATGAATATGTGTATTGCAGTTTTCACAAACATATTTCATTTACTTATTCGACGTATGTTACGAAGTATTTGTATTACAGTCGCTTTAATCGATATGCAGTCCTTACTTTTGAGAAAAACGTATGGGCTAGGTGTTCTTATTCACTGCTGTTAGACACGTACAACGACGTAACCTAGGTATCGGCGTACAACAGATAGTACGTGAAACGCAGTCAGCAATACTGCCGTGTATCAGAAACAGAGAACGAAAGGCTACATTGGCGAGGCATGTTCTTCATGCCCTCGATTTTCCGGTAATTTGCAGTCAAATTATCGTTGAAGGGCTAACAGCGCAGAATGATTTTATCTGCGTGTGTGTTAAATACGCACATCGAGCTGTCTGGTGTGTGACGTTTTCCCTGTTTATTACAAACAGAACAAAACTTTTTCTGTACTATTGTACGGAAAGGTCTCGTAGTTGTTTATAAGCTGCTTCTAACGAGGACTGTAAGAAGTTGGTAGAGTTTCGAAGTCTCCAGTCTTTGAAGTATATTCACTGGTTTTTCCTTTTGTACTGTTGAGTTTTACTGTCTTACGGAAAATGAAGCAATGACCTTCGGCACTTAGCTGCGTGGGATACTGCATATGCTGTGCACGAAGTTCTTAACGGTAACAGCAATGTAAGACATATCACAAACAATAGCAGATAACGCTATTTCAGCTTCCTGTCAGGACTACGTGGGCGTCAGAATTTCTGTAGGTTGGAAACACCTTATTATAGACGACTGTGCACTCATTCCATTGATGCAGTTGACGGCTGCGTGCCGGTGGTGGCAATGCGGCGAAGCATCGTCGATGCTTCCTACTTATTACGAGTTCTGTGAATCGATACGATCGACGGAAAGTTGTATAGGCAATAGGAGCCACGCCGTCTCGTCGTCAGTCACGTATTGTAAGATCCGCTGTTTCTGTAAAATTCAGCTGCGTTCATTATCCTCATTTTTCTTTCCTATTACTGTGCGCACCTGACACAACTTCCCGTTCCAGGCAACCTGCTTCGTACCGATTACGTTTGTTGCAGTTATTGCAGATATATTTCCCGGCTTTAATAACATAACATGTAAATTGCTCATGGTGTGATTTCTCTGTAGTAGCCTTTTTCAGTTCCAGAGCAGTAATGTATCTGTTCTCATACCTGAAATTACTTTCTTTGCTTCCCGAACGTTATCTTGACTGAGGTGTCTAATTGAAATAGGCTTATTGGGGTGCAACCTTTGTATTTTTAGAAGCAACTAAGTACTCCTGGAAAGATTGGCATGTTTGTAGACAATAACACTCAATAACCAGAAAGTTGAATAAGAGTTGCGGCTATCTGATTTGGCGTTTGACTCCGATTTTCACTAGGAGGTCTCTGCTTTAACATCATTTGCGAAAATGTTTTCGTGTAGTGTGTAACTTCTTTCTGAAATACTGAAGGTGTGCTCTTTGACCATGGAACCAGTTCATTTTGAGACTCGTCCCATTTTTCTGCTGAGACGAATAATATTTTTGTCGCTGTTATCCGATTATTTTGTTGTTTTAAAGACACTTACTCAGCAGGGCGCAGGATACTGTCCATGACGAACAAGTCATGGACTTTGTATTAACTAGGTATCCAATTTTTATTCTGGGATTCTTTGTTCTAGTTGCGAAATTAAATTAAAAACAGTTACTGCTCCCCCCGTGTGTTTTTTTTGGGAGCTATCCCTTTCTTGTAAAGCAAATATCGGAACTGGATATATCCTCACAAAACTTTGTAACTGCGACTTCCTCTACCCAATTTACAGCTCCTGTTTTACTCGACGGAAAAGTACCCGAGTTTACAACGCGCTATTGCTTGTAAAGCTCGCTCTACTGAGAGAATGAAAATCATTTTAAAAAGCAGGATGATGGACTAAGGGTGCGTCGAGAGGCATCGATGCTCTCTCCTCGTGAGACACTGTGTACGGATTTATCTGTTTAACCTGGGGTATCGGTGCACAGTATGATTCGGGAACTGCACACCAACATCAGTCCCGCTCCTCATGCTGTTGAGATATTAAAGATAAACATTTTTTTCCCCACACCACCAGGATTCAAACTTGGGGAGTGGGGTTCTAAAACACCAAATTGGAAAGTGATGGGGAATTCCGTTGCCGGTTTGTCGAGGGTGTGTTCAAAGAACTGTCAGTTATTTGACTTAAGAGGGACGGTTAAACAGAAGTATCCGCCAAAAGGAGTGGCGTCGACGCCAGTTCCTTGCGCTACGAAGATGCCGACCGGCGGGAGTCGGAGTGGTGGCGACAACGGTGGGAACACGTGTGGGTGCAGTGCTGTATGTGTGCCACGGCGGAAGAGGAGCAGCCCCCACCCACCTGGAGCGGAGAAAGCCAGCTCATCTACACGTGTACGGCTGTCGGCCGGCGTACAAAAAATAATAGTAATAGCGGGGAGAAACCGGGGATCCCGTTATCAGCCCGGTCGTCCGCGGCCTCCACCGTTCGATTTCACCGCCGCCTCAGCACGTCTCCTCCTCATTACACAAGAGGCCTCACTGTGGGACACGAGCTGACCACGCCGGCCGTGCTGCGCTTCCTCTGCCACTGGCCTAACCATCAAGATTCCAGTTCACACCACACCACACTTCGCGTGCGTTGTAGGCTCGGCGGTAAATGAAGTGGCACTTCCATCCGTTAAACATAAACTCCGCGTACGTGTATAGCGTTTTCTGGAGGGAGTAAAAGGACTTGCCGTCCGTTGATAGAAAAAAGGACACGGAATACATGCAGATGTCAGAGTATATCGCGAACAGAAGACGAAGAGGAAGATGATTTGGACATTACATACAAAGGGCACAAACAGATGTCTTCAGGCTCTTCTGTTCTTCTGCATTTGTTACTGATGAATTTGGAGGCTATAATACTGTTTGATATACTTCATATACTTTTAAAACCAAGTTGGAGACTCCTTTTTCTGTGAGTCGGTACATTTTTCTTTCTAGGAACCATAAATCTTTTCGACTGTTTATTGCAAAAAGAACGCAGAAGTAGATCTAGCTGTCTTTGAAACAACCCGGTACGGTCGCTAAAACGGTGTCATTGACCCGGAGGTAGTAAATGTAATCTGAGGCGGTGAAAAAGAAGCTTTAATCATCAGCATTTGTGGATGACAGGTCGCGATATACAGTTTACGGTCATCAGGTGGTCGGTTTTGTGTGTGTGTGTGTGTGTGTGTGTGTGTGTGTGTGTGTGTGTGTGTGTGTGTGTGTGTGTGTGTGTGTATGTGTGTGCGCGCTCGCGCGTGACAGTGTCTTGAGTTTAATCTCAGACCTCTGTAGAGAGTAATTTGGAGTGAGGGCGTTTGGAAAAATTGTAGATCCGCCCGTCGGATGGAGTTTACAGTGTGTTTCGGGCATTACTGAGTGTTGATCACGGTCATTAAGCATCCGTGGTCGATTGCTTCTTGTCCACATTATATGGTAAAACGAACATACAGCTGCATTGTAGTTTTCTCGGAATAAAGACAACCCCAGAGAGCTTCATCTAGGCGCCTACTCCTCCTATGTCCCATCAGTTTCCTTAATTCGTTGTTCTTGCTGTAAGCAGCGCAGCTTGTCTTTGATGGGTGCCAAGAAAATGTTTAAAAAATTAGTGCACTGTGGGCCACTGAATCGTCCATACATCCGTCAGTGTAATTTCATTGTAATTGTGACATAGATCTTGTGTTGTTAGTGTTAACGAATACAGGACTGCAAAGAATTGCTTCATTTTAACGTGCATTTGTTATTGTTACAGAGACAACAGAACATGCTAGTTAATTTCCGTTTGCAAACAACTTCATGTTTCTCTGATATTTTCCTCAAATGTGTTGCACGCAAACGCTGCGCCTTGTGGTCAATATGGCATATGACCTCTGAGCCTATTAATCTCTGAAGTAGACAGGTGGCGCTTTCATTATCTGTTGAATTCAAAAAACTTAGATAATAGTTTTGTTAGGTGCCATTATTTCTATTCTGGACTTGATATTCTTGACGAAAATTGTTGTCCTACATGGAGTCAGTGTAGGATTCTTACTGAAGTCACCGGTTTGGAAACGAGTTCTCAGGAACTTGATCCCAAAGTTTCGTTACATAACAGCTTTGCTTTTGACAGGTCAGGCGATATTACATCAACGGCTGGCCAACGTGTGCATTAGCAGTGCTTGCCTCAGATGTGAGCCCGCGGCGTATACATGCATGCCGATGGCCCCGGACCGCCTCTTGTCGCTGACAGCTGCGCCTATAAAGACGCCAGAGGCACGAGCCCTTATCTAACACTCTGACAGTTACTTTGCACCCCCCGTTTCACTGCTGGCAGCCTGTGTAATGCGATAACTTAATGAACGCCTTTATTTCTCGTTCACAGATGTTGAAAAGTATTGACAGATTGGCTGTATCCACAGGGCCGTACCAAGCGAGCCATGGAGGGAAGCTGCTGCTCTTTTCTCGCGGAAAAACGAAACCTTCGCAAACCAAACTATGGAATAGATATTGACTGTTAGCAAGTGTATTCAGAGCCCATCGTCGTGAAATTTCAAAAACTACCGGTTGGTTATAACAGAAGAGCAGCGACCACAGAAGTCTAGTGTGATCTGTAATTTTCGTGTGGCAACGAAACTTAGTAGATATTCTAATGCATCAGTGCCGAAACGATTTACGCAGAAAAAAATTAGAATGCAAGAAAGACGTATAGAAACGTTTCCGTATGTACCGTTGGCAGAAAAGGTCAAACAAACGAGAAAGGCATAATGTTGACGTTATTTTTAACCGCCGCTTATACAGTTTGTTCAATACGACCACCGAAGACGTCGATGCACTGTACAGCATCAGATTTGCACCTGGTGGCCGAAATGGGGACTAATTGTTTTCCAGCGTAAATTGGTTGCGCATTAACGCATTACAATATTTAGCATTAATGCATTAGAATATTTACGACGTTTCGCTTTTCTCTGTGAGTAGCTGCACGTTAATTATAACCACCCGGTATTTCGTCATTAACTGCGAAACTGGAATGAGTTGTTGCTTCCCGCCCGCACTCCATATCGAGATCTTGGGTATGCTATTGTTGTTTTCAAGACTGAAGTACGCTGCGCCTTAACTTGCAGACTTCTAATTTTGCAGGACCATGAGGTTACTTACGTTTTTTATATAATTTTGGGACTTATTTTCTATAGAGAACTTCTTCACGTACCCTTCGTCAAGAGTTTGTGAATGAATATGGAAATACACTACTGGCCATTGAAATTGCTACACCAAGAAGAAATGCAGATGATAAACGGGTATTCATTGGACAAATATATTATACTAGAACTGACATGTGATTAAATTTTCAAGCAATTTGGGTGCATAGATCTTGAGAAATCAGTGCCCACAACAAACAGCTCTGGCTGTAATAACGGCCTTGATACGCCTGGGCATTGAGTCAAACAAAGCTTGGATGGCGTGTACAGGTACAGCTGCCCATGTAGCATCAACACGATACCACAGTTCATCAAGAGTAGTGACTGGCGTATTGTGACGAGACAGTTGCTCGGCCACCATTGACCAGACGTTTTCAATTGGTGAGAGATCTGGAGAATGTGCTGGCCAGGACAGCAGTCGAACATTTTCTGTATCCAGAAAGGCCCGTACAGGACCTGCAACATACGATCATGCATTATCCTGGTGAAATGTAGGGTTTCGCAGGGATCGAATGAAGGGTAGGGCCACGGGGTCGTAACACATCTGAAATGTAACGTCCACTGCTCAAAGTGCCGTCAGTGGTAACAAGAGGTGACCGAAACGTGCAACCAATGGCACCCCATACCATCACGCCGGGTGATACGCCAGTATGGCGATGACGAATACACGCTTCCAATGTGCGTTCACCGCGATGTCGCCAAACACGGATGCGATCATCATGATGCTGTAAACAGAACCTGGATTCATCCGAAAAAATGACGTTTTGCCATTCGTGCACCCGGGTTCGTCGTTGAGTACACCATCGCCGGCGCTCCTGTCTGTAATGCAGCGTCAAGGGTAACCGCAGCATGGTCTCCGAGCTGATAGTCCATGGTGCTGCAAACGTCGTCGAACTGTTCGTGCAGGTGGTTGTTATCTTGCAAACGTCCCCATCTGTTGACTGAGGGATCGAGGTGTGGCTGCACGATCCGTAACAGCCATGCGGATAAGATGCCTGTCATCTCGACTGCTAGCGATACGAGGCCGTTGGGATCCAGCACGGCGTTCCATATTACCTTCCTGAACCCACCGATTCCGTATTCTGCTAACAGTCATTGGATCTCGACCACCGTGAGCAGCAGTGTCGCGATACGATAAACCGCAATCGCGATAGGCTGCAATCCGACCTTTATGAAGGTCGGAAACATGATGGTATGCATTTCTTCTCCTTACACGAGGCATCACAACGACGTTTCGCCAGGCAACGCCGGTCAACTGCTGTTTGTGTATGAGAAATCGGTGGGAAACTTTCCTCGTATCAGCACGTTGTAGGTGTCGCCAGCGGCGCCAACTTTGTGTGAATGCTCTGAAAAACCAATCATTTACATATCACAGCATCTTCTTCCTGTCGGTTAAATGTCGTGTCTGTAGCACGTCATCTTTGTGGTGTAGCAATTTCGATGGCCAGTAGCGTATGTATATCCCTTAGTACCGACTGTTAAGACTGGAAGCGGTTTTGCATAACTTACTTGTGTCTAATAATATAACTGAAAAGTACATGTTGGTACGTTCCACAGTGTGAAACAACCACTTCCATAGTCTACTATATAATCTTTATTTGATTTTTCGGATGACAGATGGCACAACCAGCCGGCCTGTGTGGCTGTGCGGTCCTAAGCGCTTCAGTTGGGAACCGCGTGACCGCTACGGTCGCAGGTTCGAATCCTGCCTCCGGCATGGATGTGTGTGATGTCCTTAGGTTAGTTAGGTTTAAGTAGTTCTAAGTTCTAGGGGACTGATGACCTCAGCAGTTAAGTCCCATAGTGCTCAGAGCCATTTGAACCATTTTTAGATGGCACAACCGGTCATGAAAATGTAATTTGTTGCAATAATACCTCATACTATACTGACGAGAAATTGAAGTGACGGCCGAGTGAGAGGGCAGCTCTCCCACCACTCATTTTCGCGTTTCTGTTGATTTCCATTGAGAACCTGTCCTTTGGCGTGTGATGGTAAACGCGCGCTATAGTCAGATCATAATTTATATAATCGCCGCTAGAGACATTAAGAAACAACGATTAACAAACAAAAGCCTCCCAGTGACTAATTTATTAGCAAAATCGCTTATGTGCTTAGGTGCCGCGGAAACAGTGAGCTTATGTTGAACAATAAGCCGAGACTGAAACGGTATTGGGTCGATCTCACAAGGTTGTTGCTAAAGAAAAAACTATTTGCGCGAAGGCTCCCAATTTTTGCCGACTGATAACTTGGGTGAGAACGCTGCGCTTCCGGAAAATATGGCGGGATACTTTCCGTACTCGTCTGTACACTGCCTCCACTTCCGCTGCTACTTGGCTTCCTTCTTTTGCACAGACTTTCAAGTTTACAACCAAGTTTTATTATTATTAGACAGAACTGGAACCGAAATAAGTGAGAAAGGACACCTAATCCGGAATGATATTCGAACTTTACAGGCTTTTAAAAAGAGATGCTGCATTTACAGATTCACGATCGATACGCTCGTATATCGTTTTGCAGCACTCTGACCTCGACATTAACTTTATTCGGCAGTACAGGATGAGTCCACGCCGCACACTGTCGCATACCAGTCGAAATGGCGGTAGAAAGTGAGGGGGCTATACGTCAGGCGTGTCGCACAGCGGGAAGGCGCAATAGAACTATTGAAGTGCACGATTGTGCTTAAGCAGCTGAAGATGACCAGGAAACAGCGCGGAGAAGCACAGTTTTGGAGGGGATTGAAGCTGGCAGCGGTGTTGCAGCTTCGATGGTGGCGGGGCCGCGTGTCGAAACCGCGGCGGCCCTATTCTGTCATTGTGTGTCGCCTCTGCTTGCAGCTCACGGCGCGCGCAGCCGCAGCCGTATAGCCGCTACGTGCTGCCGGCTGCGTCACCGCCAGGCGGCGCTGCCTCCGCCCCTGCCCACGCGCGCTGGCCATCCCTCTGTCTCAAGCGACGGCTCACACCTCTCGTCCGTTTCTGAGAGCTCTTGTGCATCAGGCACCAGTGTTGCTCCACTGTATTCAAATTATCTCGTCTAGAACTTGGGCGTAGTCGGCGGAGGAGCCATTGTGCACACTAGAAATCCCCATTTAGAATTGTATTGCAAATTGAACTCTCATCGTGCACTGCAACACAGACAGAAGTATGGCTACGGTATCAGTTTAAACAAAAACAAATCGTGTAGTGGATACTAACTGCCGTATTGCGACCTGTTTAGAATTAGTTTACGACTGACACTTCTGAAGGAACATGAGGTAAGTGGCCCAGATGCTACGTTTCGCTCAGAACACACGCTATCTTACAGTTCATTCTTCTCGCTCAAACTTGCAAACTATTCAACGTATTAAGATGGAAGTGGCATCGGCGTCTTCTGGAAGACCTATGATATGTTTTCCTTTAAGTTTTATTTGGGGTAACAAATTCGAAGAAGATACACGAAAGTTTACGAAACGGGATTTCCTGACGACGTAAACGAATTTTCGACTTGCGGGAAACGTTTTTGTTATTGAATTTTGTTGAATACATTAACGGAACGAAATCTTTTCACGGCCTTGTCGCCTTTAATATTTCGCATAAATTCAGAGGATGAACTGGACAGGTAAAGCACTGCTTTGATGCTGTAGCATGAGTCAACATACGAATGACAGCTGGCCAGAGCGCACACGATGGTTCAAACCGGTGGAGCGGCGCCTCATTGATCCGCTAAACGACTGCCTCGTGGTCCTGTCTCCGCTTGAACCGTGTTTCTCACGGCAGGCAGTTGACTGGCAGCCAGCAGCGAGGTGCGCGTGTGGCCGTCTGGCTTACCCAACTAGGTCGCGGGAACTTAACTAGCGTTGCTGCGATCTTGCTGGCGGGCGCTGCACCTTATTCCACAGTCGTCAGAGGAAGTAACTGTGGCCCTGTGGTCTCGCGGCGCGTAGCAAACTCATCTCTGGCACCAGTTTCCCACTTCCCTACTAGACTGACATTAATCACAAGGATAAGGTGAGAACCTGCTGGCATGCTTCAGAAATGACAGTCATAGCAATGACATTTTTGGTTTGTTATGTTGCTAAGTGTTACGCACGCACACTGAGGTTGATTAGAATTGACTCTAGAGGGTTGTTGATTCCAGTGCTTTTACGGCTGATCTTTAAGAAAAGTAGTGTCCACCAAGGGGAAAGCTTTGTCATACCTAGAACTTCTTGTAAAATGTTGTAAACCATATGTATCGAGAATTTTGCAATTTGAGCGAGCTCGTGAGCATCGAATCAGATACCAATGAGCACGACAAGGTGAAATTTTGATGCAATATCATCTAAAATTTTGTTTGTACACTTAAATAAAGTGGCCGTGGTTATCTACCACCGAAAAGGGCCGAGAAGAATTAATTAATGTCAGTTGTAGCCTCTCTTTTTTATTGGATGGGGCTAATTTATAGTACAAAGTACTTCCGTCACGTGCCGCTCGCTTTCATTCACTTTTCACGAAAAGGATATACATTTAGCTAGTAGACAGCCACAAACAAGTAACGAAATTAGTCTTCAAAACTTCGTATTCCGCTGTATAAAAAGTCAAACTTTACGAACGTCATAGTATTTAGGTCACACTGATATCTTTCTTAGCCCGAGACATTCGTTTGAGATGAACCTACCAACGTCGGACAAACTGAGTATTTGGTGTGTGATACGCAAACCGAGGCAGAACAGAGTGCCTGGCAGTATTTATGTTACTTCTACATTTTTTAGTTTTTCTGTACACTGTGGTGACAGAAGTCATGTGATACCTCCTAAAATCGTGTCGAGCCTCCTTTCATCCGGCGTACTGCAGCAACTCGATGTGGCATCAACTCAACAAGTCATTGCAATTCCCCTGCAGAAATATGGAGCCGTGGTGCCTCTACAGCCGTCAATTGCGAAAATGTCACTGGTACAGGATTTTGTGCACGAACTGACATCTCGGTTAAGTTCTATAGGTCCCGACGGAGTTTCGAGTCCCCTCTCGGGCATGGGTGTGTGTGTTTGTCCTTACGATGATTTAGGTTAAGTAGTGTATAAACTTAGGGACTGATGATCTTAGCAGTAGAGTCCCATAAGATTTCACACTCATTTTAACATTTTAGGTCCCATAAATGTTTCATGGGATTCATGTCGGTTGATCTGGATGGTCATATCATTCACCTGAACCGTCCAAAATGTTCTTCAAATCAGTCGCAAACAATTCTGGCCCAGTGACATGCCACATGCCATCCATAAAAATTCCATCGTTGTATGGAAACATTAAGTCCATGAATGGCTGCAAATGCTAAGTAGCCAAACATAACCATTTCGAGACAGTAACGAGTTCCGTTGGGCCAGAGGACCCAATCCATTCTATGTGAAGTCAGCCCACACCAATACGGAGCTCTCTTCAGGTTGCACAGCACCTTGTTGGCAACTTGCGTTCATGGCTCCGTGGGTCTGCATCACACTCGAATCCTACCGTCAACTCTTACTAACCGAAATCGGAACTCATTTGACCACGCCGCTGTTTTCCATTCGTCTAGGATCCAACAGATATGGTCACGAGTCTAGGAGAGGAGCTTCAGGCGATGTGGTGCTGTTAGCAAAGGCGCTCGCGTCGGTCAACTACTACCAAAGGCCATTTTCGATCAATTTCGCCGCACTGTACTGTCCTAATACATACGTTCGTCATACGTCCCTCATTAATTTCACGCAGTGTAGCTTTTCTGTTAGCACTGACATCTCTACGCAAACGCCACTGCATTTGGTCGTTAAGTGAAGGACGTCGGCTACTGCATTGTCCGTGATGAAAGGTAGTGGCTGAAATTTGGTATTCTCGGTCCACTCTTGACATTGTGGATCTCGGAATTCTGACTTCCCTAACGATTTCCGAAATGGAATGTCCCATGCGTCTAGCTCCAACTACCATTCACCGTTCAAAGTCTGTTCATTTCCATCGTACGGCCATAATCGTGCCGGAATTCTTTTCACGTTAATTCACCCGAGTACAAATGACATCTACGCCAACGCATTGCCCTTTTATAGCTTGTGTATGCGATACTACTGCCATCTTTATAGGTGCGAATCGCTACCTGTGACTTTGCCCCCTCAGTGTACAGGCTGTGATTACAGATTGATCCATATTGTAGCCCGAGATATAGGTTACGATGAAAGGTGACAGTCTGGTTGAGGGCTAGCTAAGGCGACAAATGCAGTGTCACGCGAATAACTATAATTCTTCCCGTGGCGCCTATGCTACGCACGTTTTATTTAGATGAGTTGTTAATGTACGCCATTTTGATGATGGCGCGGATTGATGTAGTCAGCTGGCGTCGGCAGAGTGGGTACCAGAGACTGGTGTGAGGGCAGCGCTGGCGGCCACTTCCGGCGTTGCTGACGCGGCGCCCCGCCTTTGTCGTGTTGCAGCGGTGCGCGCCGACCGGATGCGCGGCGGACGCAACAAGTTCGGGCCGATGTACAAGCGCGACCGCGCGCGCAAGCTGCAGATGATGCGCCAGCGACAGATCGCGATCCAGGCGATCCGCGGCGTGACGGCCACGCTGGGCGACGGCGTCACGCTCTCCTACAGCCCGCAGCCCGCCGGCGCCGCCGCAGCCGCGTCGGGCGCCGCCGCCGCCGGGTCGCCCGGCTACGTCCACATCAAGCAGGAGATCCAGATCCCGCAGGTGAGTGGCACAGTGTGAGCAAAACTTCGAGGCAGGAAATAGACCGAAGTTACAACAAGAACGTCAACAAAAGTAAAAAGGGTAATGGAATGTAGTCACATTAAATCAGGGAAATAGATTAGCGAAAAGAAACTGAAAGTAGTAGATGAGTTTCGCTAGCTGGGTCAGCGAAATAACTGACAAAGGTCGGAGCCGAGAGGATGAACGAGCGTAAAAGTTAGAAACAAGGAAAACATTTATGAAAAAGAGGAATACGTTAACATCGACATCGACTTTTTTTAAAGATATTTCTTTGGAATGTAGCCTGATAAGGAAATGAAACGTGGACGATGAACAGTACAGACAAGAAGCAGCTTTTGAATTGTGGTGCTGCAGAAGACTCGGAAGATTAGCTGGTTAGATCAAATAATTAGTGAGGAGATACTGAATCGGATTACAAAGAAAATAAATGTATGGCACAATTTGACTAAAAGAAGTGGATCGGTAGATACGACACCACCCTAAGGCATCAAGGAATCGCCAGTTTTGTGACAGAGTGGAGTGCAGAATGAGATCCTTGCTTGAATATCCTCAGAAGATTCAGAAAAAGTAGGCTGAAGCATTTACGTAAAGTTGAAGAGGCCTGTACAGGATAGATCACTGTGGAGACCTGATCAAGCCACTTTTCTGGCCGAAGATGAGAAAGAGAGAGAGAGGATATGGGGTAGGGTGGTGATTTGGAGGAAAAGATTTTAATGCATCCGTAGTTCGTTTTTGTACGTTTTAGCCACAAAAGTTTCTTAATATGTTCACGGAAAACTGTATGGGTGTAGACTGGTGTTTCGTTTTCGTCTGGAAACAGGCTGCATATGTTCTTTCCTTTACTTGTGGCCAAAAATGTTATCTTGTAGTCCCCTACATTGCGACAAGCCCGCAAGACGAGGAAGATATAAGAAGTTTTTTCTTGTTCGGCATTGTGTTGTCCACAGGACAAGGATGTAAGTATCAAGTACACGAGTATAGACACACGTGTGAACTGTTATTAATTTCGTGTGCACAGAAAATAATTCAGGTACAGTTAAATGAAGGTAGTTTCTGTTGTTCGTCCGCTGTTTACGTTCTCGTCTAGTCTAAGAGTTTAGATGGCGTGAGTCGTTACAGAGCTATTGCCGTTTTCCTGTAGAATCACGTACCTCATCCGCCACTGACTCGATCTCAAATGAGTTCCAATGCGTCAAAAGTGTAGTCTGTATCGCGTTATGTGTGTTGCAAATTTCTTTTCGTAGTTTTGAATAAAAGATGTGTTGGGGGCAAGTTGCAGATACTGAACGGCTGCCTCAGTGTTTGCTTCGCGAGCAAACTTTAGGTAATCCACTTTCACTGCTCGCCAGTGTTAATCAGCAGACGCGCTCTAAGGTGTTATAGGGTCTACTACAGATCGCGCGGGCGCAAAGTTGCGGCGTATCGTGCAATATCATCAGTCGCGCCTCGTGACCTGGTGTCCTTCTGTTTAACACTACCTTCTGGGCTTATTAGGGGTCCATATTAAAGTTTTTATTATACCAAAAGTAAAGGCACGAAAATTCGCTTTTTATCGAGATTTATGATCCCTATTCAGCAAAAACAAATGAATTTTGGGTTACAGATGCTGTAGTCGCTCTTCGTCTATTTTTGTAACGACTAAACACTGAAAAACTTAAGTACAGTTTATCTTGCTGAATAGGTGTGTGACATCAACTGATATTAATTCTTTATATATTGCACTAATAATTCGATAATTATCTGTGCGTTACTGAGAGCCAAATGCCGAAAGAAAAGCTACTTAAAATAGTGTATCACACACATACAGTGTGTAAGAGAGATTGCCGTACCCCCAATTGTTTTGGGGTGAACGTAATGGCATTCTGCTCATTTTATGACAGCATTGTATGGTCGTTGACCGATGCCGGTCACTTATTTAAGAACATATTTAACAGCTGCTTGCTGTGTCACGTGATGTGCTTTCTTACTTTTAGCTGGTGTTAGTAAAGTGAACAGACAAGCAGCCCTGTGAAGTCAGGCGGCCGCGTGTCCGCAGGTTTCGTCGCTGACGTCGTCGCCCGACTCGTCTCCCTCGCCCATCGGTGTGGCGCTGGGCCAACAGGCGACAGTGGCTGCCGCGACGGCCGGCGGCGGAGGGTCGGCCTCGGGCGGCGGCGGGGGCGGAGGCGGCCTGGGGGCGGCGGGCGGCGGTGCGGTGGGCGCTGCCGTGGGGGCAGCGGCGGCGACAGGGGCGGCGGGAGCGGCGGGCGCGCTGGTGCTGAGTGCCGCCGCCGACCACAAGTTGTGGGCGACGGCCGCCGCCAACTCGACGACACCGTCGCCACACTCGGTGTCGCCGAAGGCCTTCCACTACGACGGCGTCCTGGCCAACGGCGGCTCCGGCGCCAGCAGCGCTGCGGGCGGCGCGGGAGCCGCGGGGGCGGGCGGCGCGGCGGCCGCGGGACCCGGCGGCCAGCCCAAGATCCCGCCCATGATCCGCGAGTTCATGCAGGCGCTAGACGACCGCGAGTGGCAGACCTCCCTGTACGGACTCCTGCAGAACCAGACGTACAACCAGTGTGAAGTGGACCTCTTTGAACTTATGTGCAAAGTGCTGGACCAGAACCTCTTCTCGCAGGTCGACTGGGCGCGAAACTCCGTCTTCTTCAGGGACCTCCAGGTACGTACCGTTGCATTTCTCGAGGCAACCCTCAGCGCTGGTTCGTGCTGAGCTTTTCCTTGTTGCTGAACTGACGATTTTAGGATATTTCTCGTGTTCACTGAAGATGACTGTCCAGGAATGTGGGTTAAAACTCGCGTATGCTGAAACACTTTCATGTGCGACAAACATAGAATTCAATAATACACGTAGCCAAAATGTCCAATGACACAACGCCAAGAAGTAATGAAATGTGAGTATGAGGATAGCTTCGGATGTATCCAAAGGACAAGCTGAAATTTATAAGAGATGCAAAATGGCATAGTCCAAAATCATCGTATTTAGTTCGAACTTTTATTTCTTATTTAATTAATTTATTTTTTAGCTTATTTGAATATCCAGAGTAACAACCGTCTGCGCTAACAGCAGCCAAGTGCACTCACTGAATGTAACTCGATCAGATGCCGGTGGTGTTGGAGACTTGCCTTCTGCTACGCTTTCCACAGCTGTTGAAATGCGCTTCACACAGCTAACACGACGGTCGAGATGGTCCTTCAGATAATTAATTGGGTTAAGATCCGCAAAATTTGGAGGATATGAAATCTGAACACAGCTCTTCAAGGATCTTCGGACTTTTACAGTTGTATTCAAAGGGCCACTATGTTACTGAAAGACCTCATACCATCCGAAGAAAATTTTCGTGAACGGAGGAAGGGAATAGCTCAAGATTGACCAATGTCGTCTTGAGTGCCTTCGACATTAATAATCGCAGAGAATGCATCGAAATTAGTCCCTAGACAACCGCAACACTTTCCCCACTGTCAGTGCGATGAAGCAGTAAACGTAACTGATCGTAGGTGACGCTGCTTAGCAATGTCGCAGCAGTGTAGTGTCAATAACTTCGGGGAAATTAAAGTATTTTTTCCGTAGATACAGTGTCATTAACGAAGATGCAGACACGATTTATCTGCTTCTAAACTTCTCACATCTGCTTCTAAACTTCTCACATCTGCTTCTAAACCTCGTACACAAAACAGACGTCCCGTAAGTGCTGTGGTAGACACTGATCTGGTTACTTCACAGCTTCATTTTACCAGTTCTTTTTTCAGCATTTCACATAACATGAAGTTTGTCCATCACTTACGCTCTTTGTTCAGTATCGCTAATAATGGGTCTCGGTGATATAGTATGTCAGCATGAAGGGGTTGGACAATAGTATGGAAACATCAGAACGCAAAACATTACCATATTGCAATTTGCCCACGTTGGAATACTCTTATCTCCGGCATAACGTACTCATAACTACACAGAACACTGTCTGAGCGCGACCGATACTTGCTACATGTTGAGGATATTGAACAGGTGCCATTCGTAGTCAAATACAACACCGCAAAGTGCAGGTTTGCATCTGCATTTATATTGAAGCATGAATTTCTCGTGATGTTTCTATATTTTGTCGAACTGCTGTAGTTGCTTTCGCTGGCATTTCTCCAATACTATCGATTTCCTACATGTGAAACATTAGCTGTCGCAACTATTGTCTGTAACGGTATTTTTACCAAAGGAAATATTATCGACCCGAACTAGGAGCAACAACCCAATCCCGACTTGGTATCCACTTTTACTAGCGCTGCATGTAGCCTCTTCTTATCGCTGCAAGTAATACACATAATTAAGTTCTTCGCGACAGCTAGTTGGTACTTTAGATGATACGTGTGTCCAGCAAAGTATCTAAGGTGCTGAGTGAATGTCGGATGCACTGCACAGAAAGAGGACAATCCGCCGGAAATGTTACGGGGTGCAAAACAGATTACTGTTATTGATCACCTTGCAAAGGATCAAATGGTAACTGGTGAAAACTATACTGGTCATCTATACCAGCTGTCTGTAATATTTCGCTACAGAGGTTCGCTTTGAAAAATAATAATTCCCTTGTTCCTAAAGACAATTCACCTGCTATTCCCAAAACAGAGGAATTTGTAGTATAATTTGTTGAATCATCTACCTTATTCACTAGATCCAAAGAAATTAATGGGTGGAAGACGTTTCGAGTGCAATGAATAGATTATGACAGCTGTAAATGAGTGTTTTGCATACCTTACAGAACTCGAGTTCAGGGACAATGGGCGAAATACATGATTTAAATAGTCGTCGTATGTCTGTATACACCCACTGTAAGATCTCTACAACTCCGGAAGTATCTGAACGATGACTGTATTTGAACTCGGAGCGTTATCTCGGTGAAGATAACAAATTTAGTTTGGAATCAGCAAATGAAGGAGAAGCGTGGAGAATTTGAGCCTCTGGAGTTTAGAAACATCTGTAAATTCGTAGCAGTATTCATATTAAGTCTTAAAGAATGCTCCGAAAAATTGTTGCATTTCATATTTTGTATAGCTGTGATGGATAGCAACCTCCCCAAACCCTTACTGAATATGAGCAATGAAAGAATAAACATTTTGTGTGACTTTCACTAGAAATAAATGTGTCGCCTTCTTGTGTTAGCCCCCATTTCTTATCTAAGTACACGTCTCCGATGATCGAGGCAGCGCTTGGAGAGACTATTGCGACTCACCTGTTACCACTCTGTCTACTGCCTAGCGGGGCGGCTGTGCGCTGCGGGTAGCGGTGGGGGCGTTGTTAGGGGCCAGCGAGCCCCAGCGGCGCCTGGCAGCCACGCTGCAAGCGGCGCACAACACGGTGTCCAAAATCGCCTCGCAACGGGGTCCCGTCGTCTTTCAAGAGAGACAGCCGCACCGCACCACACTGACAAAAATTAAAACAGACAACTTCGTCATCTTAACTCTTCAAATACCCGTTTTAACTTCTAGACCTTTTTTTCTTTACGATGATGTCTACTGCATTTCATAATTTAGAAGTGATGGCTCTCCACGGCCATAGGCTAGAGCTCACTTTTACCTTCGAGTGCGAAAGCGAAAGCAGGTAGTCATAATCAGAAAAAATAACCACTTTCTCTGCAAATCACATCACTTACTGTAGATCTCAGTAGTTAATAGGAAATTGTAACCACTGAACTCAGTGCATACTGAATAATAAATTGTTAGATTTTTGTTCCGTTTTAAGGTAAAAAAATCCTGCTTTTTTGTTTACTACGTAATCTTGTAAGGACAAAATTTTACCAGAGTAATCAACAAATAATTGACTCCACTTAGAAGACCTATAAGATAACATGGAAGCGACTGGATAACGGAAAACGATAACCTGTAATGTAAACGATGTACTCGAAAATGGAGCAGATATTCCTAAGTGTTTCAATACAAAAACAGTGAAGGAACTAATGTTAAAGTTTTGCGTTTTCATGGGGCGAAGAAAGTTTGGGGATTACCGTCACATCAATGACCAGGGCTTCAGAAAAGCTCGGATGGGCTTTGGATGAGGAAGGTGTAATGAAAATACGGCGAAGTAAATCTAGACGGCCGGATAGGGATTTGAACGTCGCTCCTGCAGAGTGACCCGTGCTGCACCTCGTTCCATCGTTAACCGTAAGGAAGAAGCGAGAGGACGCCACGTGCCAGCGTCCCTGACTGCGTCGTAACACGACCTGATGGCCTGCTTCTCACAGGGTCATCGATTCGTCGACCTATCGCGCCCTGCTCTTTCGCGTTACGCTGGCTCCGGCTAGCCCACTAAATTATTTTTCTCCACTTTTAGTTGCGTTGCTAATGTCGTGCGCGACGGAAATGCCCTGCTTGCCTGTGTGTTTCTGTATTAGGGAGTAAGTGTTATATTTTGATGCAGCTGGCCATATAGGAATTTAAGTTAATGTGTTTCCCTGTAGCGTAAATGTTTCAGTGCCTGGAATGTAAAATCTTAGAAGATAAAATAAAAACTTAAAATCACTCCACTGTATTTTTGATAAGTCAGTTTCTTCGTCAAAAAATACAACATTGAAAAGATAGGGGGCGGGCTTGATTACGATGTATGCCATTCATATCACTGCCTCGATTTTGCGAACAGCAGGTAGCTCGTTTTCTTAAATATGCTTCTAATTCTCTTTCTTTTGACATGAAGTACAGATAGTTTAAGCTGACACCGAAGCGTGAGAGTTTTAGAAATTTACACTCACATTTCACATGAATGGTAAGACGTTTGATTTCTAGAAAATCATCAAGAGAAACTTGAGTCTTTGTTCAGAAATTCAGAGACCGCCGGCCATCTGTCAATACTGACACGCTTTCATTTATATTATTATTATTGTTTTTTTAAATAATTATCTCTAGTCTGAGTCACAAAAATATTCTAACAGAAGAGAGATGACAGAATTAAAGCTGCGAGTGCCGTCGTGAGGCGAATTCGCCTGTCTGCATATGCACAATAATGTCCTTTTGTGGCAAAGATTTGCACAGGAGTTCAGATACAGAAAAATCAGGAAAATTTCAGTAACTTATGCTTTACGTCACACCCAAATTGACGTTAATAACTCAAGTGTCTATTAGTGTTACTGTTTTATATGTGTTAATAATGTAACAAATAAGAAAAAGGTATTGTGTGTCCTAGCGTGGTGCAGACCTGCCTATTTGACGCTGTTTTTTTAATCGATCAGCTTTCGTTTTGACATCACGAGGCTGAATTAGCCCCGTCCTATACGTTCTAACCACAGGAAAATTGAATAAGTTTATGAGGAACAGAACCAGCGAGCTAAGCACCGTATCCAGACGCTAGCCACTAGGCGATTGTTGGATCCCTGCTACAGCAGAAAAGGGAGAGAAGACGACAAGAAGTTATCGGCGGTTGCAATGTGTCAGGAATGATTCGACCACATGGGGTGACGTAGCAGTATGGGCACTGACTTCGGTTTCTGGAGGACGGCGGTTCGTATTCCCATGCGGGCTTCCAGGCTATCCGCAATTTTCTCAAATCGCTCAAGGCGAATGCCTAGATGGTTCCTTCTAAACGGACACGGCCGCTTTCCTTTCGCGTCTTGCCTCAATGCGAGCTCGTGTTCCGTCTGCAGTGATGTCGTCGTCGATGGGGAGCAGAGCGCTGACGCACGCTGCTAGAGCTGACGTCGCGGCGCGTGTGCCGGCAACGCCGCCTGTTTTTCCTGTGACGCTGCTGCCGCCGCAGCGCGGCGCTGTGCTGCCTTACGTAAGGCCGGCGGGCCGGCCGCGCGGCGCTGTTGCCGCGGCGTGGTGCGGCGCCCGGGCGCGCGCGTCCCCCGCCGCCGGCGTCGTTTCCCCACAAGTTACGGCCCCAGTTGTTACCGCGGAGAAAGCGACCTTGACTGTTCGATCAGAGACGCGCCGCCCTTTCCCTCTCCAGCCGACGCCGTTTCCGTTTCTCCTGCGCTGACCGCCGCGCCGCGCCGCCCGGCTCCCACGCCCACCGTATATGTTAGCGTGCCAGGACAAGGTCCCCCCTCGGCACCTACGGATGTGAGAACTGAGTTGTCCGACCATAAGATCAATCGGGTACCAGTAATAAGGAATGAGATTTCTGCCAATGGGGACACCAAAGTGAAGCGTAGCTACCCTCTTATGGCTTAATGACCAGCAATTTTTTTTAGTTCATTTTCCTGACATTTAAACACGTTATCTCCAATACAAGGTAGTGATTTCCACGGATTCCCCACACTGAGTATTGGGCTGGTATCCAAGGCCCCCAACCCCTCGCCGATGCGGGTCAAGAGCACAAGAGACAGAAAAAGAAAACAAGAAGGAGAGAAAAACAGTGGTTTCCTCGTCGCTTAACTCTGGGGAGGGAAGGGTGCCTCTTCCGTCAGCTGCACTAAACCTAAGGTTTCTTTTTCCTCCGAGCTGCCATCGAAATCTTCACCGTAACTTGGACAACGTACACCTAGTAAGTGCGCCAGCCAGGTCAGCTCGACCAAGGTTTTTTTAAAGAGCTGTTGCCCCCTCCCCCAAATCCTTTCTGCCCCTTGCTTGTGACAGGGACAACCTGGATTTCCAAGCGTTGGAGAAGCAACCCTTCTCTATGGCAATGAAATCTGAAGACTTACCAAACAACAGAGAAATAAAATTCAGGCTCCGAAATGAGACGTCTAACAACTGTGAAAGGCGTCACAAAATTGATATAATCAAAAGTTTTAAACATACTAAAAAAAGAGTTAAAATCTAGAGCAGTAAAAGATGTGATAGTCGAATGCAGAGTTACGTGGAAGGACCACGCGGAAAGAATGTCGGAGCGGAGATAACCTCTACAAGTCGTGAAATATGTGCACTTGGATAAACAATTGATATAAGGTCCAAGAAGAAATCACATGAATAATGCTGAACCACGAAAACGGAACAGGCGTTGTATCCTATCCGTGAAAGAGAAGTTGATGACAATAGTGGATTGTGTCAGAAATAAAGACGCTCTGTACAAATTTAATCTAGTTTTTATACCAGTATAGAAAAAAACTGCAAACAGCACACTGACTGTAGACAGTAAAGGATCACAGACACCTCAGGGAAATACTCCTATGCAATCCTTCCAGGAAGACGAATGTGAAACGCCCGTCGAAATGATGCAGTGGTGAGTAACTGCAACATCAGATGAAGCATTAGCCTTCCAGGAAAGGAGCACATGCCTCTGGCTATGTCCAAAACGAAAATTATCAGGAGCAATTTATACAGTGGAACAAATACCTTAAACCCAATAAACATTCATTCGTATGCTAGTGAGTGAATTTATCATTGTCTTCCTATGAAAGGAATGACGTACCACAATTAAGTATACTATTGGTCAATGTAGTATGAATGTTCAAACTGTCATGTTGTAAGGGAGAGAATTGAAGGATGCAATGGATAGAACACATGCTACCTTCGAACAGATTGCGAAACCTTATTCACACAATGTGGTGGAAGGTTCAGCATTATCAGTCCTTGTGCCCTCACTGCCAGATAACTACACACACATATTGTCAATAAAAGGCTTAAGATTACTCAGCCAATAAGCGGGGGGAGAAAAGTTCTAAAGTTACATCTGCTCGCCCACCAGCCAAATCCGTTCCGTCTTGCACCACCATCTCCACCCTTCTCCTCACGTTCATCTTGCTTGATTTACGTTTGCCGTTTTGGGCAACTCTGAGCTGATTAATTCTAAACTGCAACGGCATTTGTTGTTCTCCCAGACTGCTAGTACTCGACCTACACAGAGGTGACGAAAGTCACATATATATTACAGGGTGATGCACGAAGATATGCAAATGTGTTATTCTACAAGTAAAACTAAAGAAAAAAGTTCATATAAACATAGGTCCGCAAATGTATACTTACGGAGTTGCGGCTAATAAAAGATTTTGCCTGGAATTTAGCAACTTCGCTAATATGAAGCCATCACAACTGGACGAGGTTAAAGTAAAGCACGATTCCCATTTATGTTGTTGTTATTGGTCTGGTGAATGAAATAAAACATCCCAGACGTGCATCTACAGTAGTTTTCCAGAACATCCAGAGAAGCAAAGATTATTATACGTGTAAATTTGTTTACTTCCCATTAAGAATGCAGAATCGTTTGTGTCATTGTTGGCAACCGTTAGTGAGTTGTTTCAGTCGTTTCCTAACCTTCAAACGAGTTAGTTTTCTGTATTGTTCAGTGAAAGAACATTACAACAGCAGTGTATTAAGTGAAACTGCATAGTAACAATTGTCTGGCATTCATACAGTTTCAGTTAACGTTATTACAATTATTTTTCCAAAATTAATTTTTCTACAACTTCTGTTGAAAACTTTGTACAAATGTCTGAAATTTAAGAAACAAATTGGTCCAAGTAGATAATAAATTAAAATTTTTATGAAATTACCTATTTGCTTCTATGCAGATACATGTCTGGAACACGTTTAATAGATTCGCCAGATCAGTAGCAACAAAATAAATGGAAATCGTACTTTACTTTAATCTCTTACAGTTTTGCGATGGCTTCATATTAGCGAAGTTGCTAAATTTCAGGCAAAATCTTTTATTAGCCGTAACTCCGTTACTAAACATTTGCTGACCTATGTTTATATGAACTATTTTCTTTAGTATAACTTGTAGAATAACATATTAAAGTATTTGCATAAATTCGTGAGACTGTGCTCGCACGGCGGGAATTAACAGACTTCGAACGCGGAATGGTAGTTGGAGCTAGACGCATGGGACATAACATTTCGGAAATCGTCAGGGAAGAGCAGCAGCGTTTGCGTAGAGGTATCAGTGCTGACAGACAAGCAACACTGCATGAAATAATCGCAGGAATCAATGTGGGATGTACGACGAACGTGTCCGTTAGGACAGTGCGACGAAATGTCGTGTTAACGAGGCTTTGGTAGCAGACGACCGAAGCTAGTGCCTTTGCTAACAGCACAACATTGCCTGCAGCACCTCTCGTGGGCTCGTGACAGTATCGGTTAGGCCCTACATGACTGGAGAACTGACATCTGGTCCGATTTCAATCCGTAAGTAGCTGACGAGTGTGCCGCAGACCCCACGAAACTTTGCACCGAAGTTGTCAGAAATGGCTCTGAGCGCTATGGGACTTAACTGCTGTGGTCATCAGTCCCCTAGAACTTAGAACTACTTAAACCTAAGAACATCACACACATCCATGCCCGAGGCAGGATTCGAACCTGCAACCGTAGCGGTGCGCGGTTCCAGACTGTAGCGCCTAGAACCGCTCGGCCACTCTGGCCGGCCCGAAGTTGTCAATAAGGCACTGTCAAATCTGGTGGTGGTTCCATAATGGCATGGGCTGTATTTGCATGGAATGGACTGCGTCCTCTGTTCCAACTGAACTATCATTGATTGGGAATGGTCTCCTTCGGATATTTGGAGACCATTTGCAGCCATTCATGGACTTCATATTCCCAAAAAAGGACAGAATTTTTAAGGATGACAATTTACCATGTCATCGAGCCACAATTGTTCGCGATTGGTTTGAATGACATTCTGGACTGTTTGAGCAAGTGATTTGACCATTCATCGAACATTTATGGGATGTAATCTAGATGTCAGTTTGTTCACAATATCCTACACTGGCAGCACTTTCGCAATTACGGACGTATATAGAGACACCATGGCTCAGTACTTCTGCAGCGTACTTGCAACGACTTGTTGAGCCCATGGCACGTCGAGTTGCTACATTGCGCCGGGCAAAAGGTGTCCGATGCGATATTGGGAGGTGTCCCATTACTTTCGTCACC
Source organism: Schistocerca gregaria (assembly GCF_023897955.1). Lineage (NCBI taxonomy): Eukaryota > Metazoa > Arthropoda > Insecta > Orthoptera > Acrididae > Schistocerca > Schistocerca gregaria. The sequence continues at coordinate 744,393,397 of NC_064920.1, read as the reverse complement.
TCTGTGTATCTGTTTGTAACTAGGTTACGTTGTTAGAAAATTGTTTGGGCGTTACAGTGCACCTGAACAGAAACGCTAAATAAGACACTAGAGAGACCAATCCTAAAATAGTGGTCCAGATTTTGACATCCTTAATAAGCAAGCGTGACAGCAGACATCGAATGAATACAGAGGAGACGCGCCGCTAGAGTGATAAAAAGGTAAAAGATTATGGCATGTACTAAGATAATAGACGGTAATTTTCCCTCTCTCATTACGCGAATAGAATTGGACAAAAAGGGATAATTTTGATATGAAGCACCTTTCGCCATAACTGTCCACTGGCTTGCGGAGTACGTATGTAGATGTGCAAGACCTGCAGCGCTACATGAAAACACTCGCACCTCACCCTCTAAATAAATAAATAAATGTAACACAATGACCGTAAATAAACGAAAAGACCCAATCGTGTTTGGCTACACAACCCGTAGTCAGCCACTGCGATCAGTCGATTTCCGTATTTCTCTTTACAACGTCGCAAAAACGCTCAACAATCTACAAGGGGGAGCTGCGAGGAAGACACTGTACATCACGGGGAACCTTATTCGTAAAATTCCGAGAGTCCACCTTGTTACGTGGAACGGAGAAAAACATTTTTTCCTCCAAAATTCACATCTTGCAATGACCACGATAGAAAAACTAGAGAAACTCGGGCGTAATTTATACCATCCACGCATGGAACAGAAAAAGCGGATTGGAAGAGTGGATTCTGGTACAGTATCTACTCTCCGCCACACTCCATACGATGATCTACGGAATACCGATATAAATTTAGAGTCATTTGCTTCCCCAGGCTACACTGGCTGACTTAGAGCTCCGTTCCTAATAACCGACAAGTCTCGATCGTACCTTTTTTACTGTGTTTTCTTCTGATATCAAAAAATTCTACAATAAATTCACTTTACCTCTACCGCTGATTCATTTCTAATTTCGCATTAAAATGTCGTTCTTCCTGTCCAGTGGAGAGGTCACACACACTTGACCAGTAGCACTGCAGTACCGATTCCAGTTTCAAACGCCAGTGGTCGAATAGAGTTTCATCACCAATACTTAGTCAAGGTGAGAAGTGACGATGACTTTTAGTTCCTTATCACCAGACCAGGCCCCAGCTTTGTTACTTAAATCCTAACTTCTTCTCAGTGACTCGAGGACTGATGACACGTAACGCTGTCGAAAATAATGTCTTCGTCGAATGATGGCATTAGAGAGAACTAGACTAAATGCTGGTAATGGATTACACCTTTCCACTTCTCTCGTTGTCACCACTGACGCACACACTGCACTATAGTCACACATTGTAATCTGCCAGGTGACTGCGTGTAAATATCATCTTACGAAGTTATGCGGCTGGGTCCACGGACGATTTCCTGTCAATAGTACCACGCGACGTTTACATTTAATACCGTTGCGTGACTGCTGGGAACGTAAGAGGTACAATCGACCAGGTTCTTCGATATTAGTGAAAAGGCCGTCCTGTGCCACGTGAAATTTCCAGTAGCCCTAAAGGCTCATTCGAGAGCCAGCCTGCTGAGTGTACACGACAAAACAATATACCCGCCGTTTGCTTCATAGATCATATAGTGTGGGCTCAAGCGACGATCATTATGACCATCGATGGGCCCCAGAGCAACTGCTGTTCATAAATACCATCCATGAAAATTACCTAAAATGTAACGAAAGGACTGAAATGTACGAGATATAGAGAGCAGAATTTTATACTGTCCCTACATGCGTCCATCGTCTTCGATATTTATCATTTACTGCCCCTGATAACCATCCTTGCAACAACTGAGTTGCCATTTTGTTGTTCTTGTTGGTATTGTGATATACAGACCGAGGACTGGTTGATGCAGCTCTCCATGTTGATCTATCCTGTACAGACCTCTTCATCTCCACATAGCTACTGCAGCCTGCATCTGTTTGAACCTGCCTGCCATATTAAGACCTGTGTCTCCCTAAACAATATTTACCTTCGCCCTGCGCACCTTTACGAAACTGATGATTTTTGATGCCTCAGGGCTTGTCCTGTCAACCAATCCCTTCTTTTTAGTCAGACTTCTTCATAAATTTATTTTTTTCCCAATTCGATTCAGCGGCTCCTTTCTCGTTATTTAAATATACCCATAATCATCTACCGCAATCCTCTGTGGCATCACATTTCAAAAGCTTCTGTTCTCTCCTTGACCGCGCTGTTTATTTTCTACGTTTCACTTCCGTACAAGGCCACATTACAGACAAGTAAGTATATTCGTAATAGACTTTCTAACACTAAAATTTCATTCGATGTTGACAAATTTCTCTACTTCAGAAATGCTTTTATTCCCATTGCCGGGCTACAATGTATATCCTCCCTGCTTCAGCCATCATCAGTTATTTTATTGCCCCAATAGCAAAACTCATCTGTTGCTTTTAGTGTCTCGTTTCCTAATCTAAGTCCCTCAGCCTCGACCGATTTAATTCATCTTCATCCTATTCTACATGTTTTACTTCCGTTGATGTTCATCTTCTGCCCTTCTTTCAAGGCACTGTCCATCCCGTTCAACTACTGTTCAGAATCCTTTGCAAGGTCTGAGAGAATTACAATGTGATCCGTAAACCTAAAAGTTTCTGTTTCTTCTCCCTGAACTTTAATTCGCTTCCAAATTTATTTTTTTGTTTTTTGTTTATTTTACTGCTTTCTCAGTGTACAGATTGAATAACATCGGGGATATACTGTCATCTTGTTTGAATCCCTTCTCATCTTCTGCTTCCTCTCCGTATCCAACGATTCTTATAACTGCAGTCTGGTTTTTGTAAAAGTTACGGATAACTTTTCAGTATCTATACTTTATTCCTGATACGTTCAATATTTGAAAGAATGTTTTCCAGTCAACTTGGTCAAAAGCTGTGTCTACATCTACTAATGCTGTAACTTAACTTTACCTTTGTTTAACCCATCTTCTGAGATAATTTGTAGGGTCAGTTTTGCCTCGTGTGCTTCTCTATTTCTTGGGAGCCCAAAACTATCTTCCCCGATCCTGACATCTAACAGTTTCCATTTTATGTTTTCCAAATCAAATGACGTAGCTATTGGGAAGTTGCAACAACGTTACTACGCGTCGCGTAAACAGGTTGTTTCAAGAAGATTACTCCCGATTCTTTCTCTGTCATTTCAAGACGGAGTTGATGCTGCGACTAAAGACGTTGTTTTAGACTGGATTCTAAATCTCAACAAATTGCGAAAAAAGTGAACCTGGCTGTAAGTAAACGTAATAATGATCTGTCGTACAATTCTGATAGCTCTGGGTTAGCTGCCTGACTGAGGAGAATTTAACACACACACTCAGCGCGTATTTAGAAATTATGATTTCAGGGTTATGTTTATTTTACATATTGCCATTGTCAAATTTCTCCTTTTTATGTTTTTCCCTTGCTCGTCAAAAAGAATATTACGCTTGGGTGCCGGAAACTCTGCCCAGAAGTGTGTAACGTTTCCTTCGTGTTTGTGTCTTTCGTAGACTGATAGCCGAAGTTTGTGCTTTTCACGAATTCTGAAGACAATTGTTAACGTGTAGGTCAACGGGAGATTACTAAGTTCCCAATAAAAATTGTCATCGCATTCCGCAGTTAATGTTTCGTTACACACAGTACTGAGTTCAAGTTACTAATAATATTCAGAAATAAATATTGAATCTTGTAATCCTAAAAGTGGTCATATTTTTCTTTTACGGTCACATGTAGGAGTCGTAGTAACACAAAATCCTCCGCATAAGTTGGTAGCGTGTCTCGGTATATTGGAAGAACAACGATTGAGTGTGATGATATAACAGTGTAGTGTGTTTTCAACCTGTTTGGCGTACTTTAACAAGAACGATAATTTTCGAAACATGTTCAACTCGCTATTTTTAGATAAAAACCTGAAACTAATACAAATTGGCAAAAATCGTTGGAACACGCTCTACATTGCAAACCATTCTTCCTTTAGCTCACTAATTACAAGAGGCCATATGCCTCCACGAAGTCGAGTCGAGTCACGACAGTGATAGTAGATAGTCCGAGTTGTTTCCTTCGTAGATAGTGAACGTGATGCAATGGTGTCACGTGAAATAGTGTTGCCGCGAACGCTCGACCACGGATTCTCGTTTGTTAGATATTGTACTGTGAAGCTGATCTTTCAAGGCGGAACTTGTGTCGAGCAAGGTACCGTTTTCTCCCTAGTGAAAACTGGAGATTAGTTGTACTCATAAAATTACTACAAAATATTTTTCCAGTTTTTCCTGTCGCTGTTGATTGTATTAGGGAAGCCGTGTTGTTTTAATTACCATTTCGAAAAAATCAAGCCGGGCCATGGAATCTGGTGATCCCGTTAGTCCTTCTGTACATATTCTCTCCTCAATGCGGCACATCCTCACTAGCTAAGGACGACTTAGCGGAGATCCTGTTTGTAGAAGTCTGCATTTTATCTGTTCAGTCCACCTCGTCTTCATTCTGTAAATGCCAGCCACGCAGTGGCGTATTCAGCCGAGGAAACGCGAAGGAATCATTGGATGCTATGTTAGTTACAGGAGGTGAGGCGTTGTCGTGGAGCAAAAACACCCCACGGACAACTTCCCGCGACTAGTAGTCTTAACACCCTCCCGTAAACTCGTGTGGAAATATTTGATAGTATCGTTCTGTGACGGTTTGCCCCTTGCGAGTATGATCTCTTAGTTCCATACCATGGCAGTCCCAAAAGAACGCTCAGCACCACTTTGCCTAATTATAGTTGGGTCTTGGCCTTTTTCGGCGATGGGGAATCGACATGTTTTCCTTGCTTACTTTGCTCCTTTGTCTCGGGGTCATAGCGATACACCCAGCTCTCTTCCATGGTGATTAAAGGGCTAAAGTTATCTGGATTAGCCTAACACAGCTGTAACATCATCGAAGCTCTATTGGTGCGGCAGGATTTTTGAATAGTTGTGAACAGTTGTGGAACACAGCGGCGAAAGACCTTCGTCATTTATTGTCTTGTAAGATTTTGTAAACTGATCCATGACCGATTTTCACTTTTCCCACTATTGTGTAGATTATGATAGGCTATTATAACGATTCACAATTTCTCATGGAGAGATTGTGTGCCATTTCGTTCTTCGCCATTTAGACTTATTCGACCACACGGGGAGTGTCTGGGCCACCTAACCAGTGTGTCACTGTTGCCGTACACTTCCACCAACCAGTCATGGATTGTAGCAGCGATCTTCCCCTTTCAAATCCAGACAGTGAAATACCGCACGTTTCTCCGCTGTATATGTGGTCTGCGCCATTTTGTTTTAGTTCTTCTGACGGCAAACTACGTTAATATGGCGCGGGGATTTCTGTATACACTGGACTGCAGACCTGTGCCTGCAAACAGACACAATATTAATTGCTTGCCATTATTTTTTCATTGTGATAAATTACTTATTTATTTAATTTATTGTATTTGGTGCATAATAGAACTAACATATTCATATATGCATGTACGTATTGTGTTCCAAACATAGTTAAACATTAATATCAAAGCATCGGATATGGCCACTCGCCTTCATCTGTCGCTGCAAGGAAATCGGTGAAGGGTCCCTTGTAGATTCGATTCGGACCTCCTTACACTATGTCTCGAGTCGTTTGCTTTTCGGCTGCGCAATCACATTGTGGAGATAGTATCTTCCCCATTCATGTAGGGCGTCGGTAATTTTGCCGGAAATAAGATGTTCCCCCATTCACGAAGGGCGTCGGCAATTTTGCCATGGCCAGTGCGTATTCTCTTTCATGTAGTCCACACTTAGCGTAATTGGCTAAAACCAGGAAGCAGTGACTTGAAACTTTCGCAGTATGGTAGCAATGCTCTTGTCAGTGTTGTTTCTAGGCATTTTGAATATCGAAGTCTGAGTGTAGCAGTTCTTTAACAATGCCTAGTGCCTGTCTTCGTGACATCAGTGTTCTGCAGTCCAGGTCAGATACGTCATCATTTATGGATAGCCGGAGGGTAACTGTTAAGCTTATGATACTCTCTGGCTAACGCATTTTTACACCGTGCCTCTAGTGCCGGTAAATGGTTCACAGAGGGCAGCCATACGGTATGGATGGATTTTATTGTGCCGCTAATAGTGCGTAATATTATTTAGCACTACATCGGTCTTGTTCGTATGCAAGCTGTTAATTCGTACAGGATGTGGTATTCCGCCAACGAATAGACTATCCAAACTGATGAAGTGCAAAGCCTATTTGCCTTCTAGCCTCAACAGGTGCTGTGCAGATTATATATAGGTGATGTTAGCCCTCGTCCTCGTTTTACCTGCGGTCTTTGTCAGTTTGCTCCTTATAAGTGCGTGTCCTATCCAGTGTGTGGCTCTTAAATATTTAGGGTGAGACGTTTCCCTTCAAAGCTGACATTAAGTTGTCTTTTTACTTAGCAGTCACAAAGGTGGAAACTTGATACTTCTGTCTTAACTGGGATCGTCTGCAGTCTCCATTTCTTGAAAATAGTAACTTCAAGTCGGAGGTCAAGATATCTTCGGTGGCCTCTAATGATTCATTTTGTGCGGCTACAGCCCTATCATCCGTGTAGCTGTACTTACTGAATTGTGCGCTCGTCTTGTCGTAAATATTAAGATTGAAGAAAAGTGATGCAAGGACTGAATCCTTAGCGCCCGGCGCGCTGTTGAGTACTTTGACGAAGCTTCTCCTTTCTCTGGCAACCACTTTAAAAATTCCCCCAGCAAGCTTATTATCACTGAAACAGATGGCACGGCCGCATGTCATAAGCTACGCTTAAATCTAAAGTGTAAGCAATCTATGTCTAAGAGAGTTCCTGTCTGTACAGCTTATAGCAGGTCGAAATCCTCTCGCTCATCTGCGACTGCTTCCAGTATTTTTGGTCTCAGTCTGTTGTATAGGAGCCTGTCAAACAATGTGTATTGGTACTGAGCAATGAAGTTGGCCAGTAGCTGTTTGGTTGCCCGTTGGGTTTCCCGCTTAAACAATGAGCTAATCTCTGAATCCTTCATTTTCTGTTGTATGCCCTCGTTCCCATCACATTTGTGTAATACTGTGCAAGCCATTTTTTGGCGTACTTCCCGCAGTGAAGAAGCAATTCCCGATGTATTCAGTCGGATCCGGGTGTCTCACCTGCTTTAACGTTATTACGGGTTTGTCTGCCGTTGACAGTGAAAAACTCTGTGGAATTCCGGATATAAAGGCGTACTGTTTTTCTTAAGGACACAAAGATCATGTCGTAGTGTTCTTGCATACGTCCAATCTCTCTGCGTTCTGGATGTCGCCTGTATGTGAGCTGTGATATTATTTGCAGAGATATCTGTGGTGTTACGATTTATTTTACGACCTCTGTCTAGTTTTCGAAGGTTTACCCAGATCTTTCTGCCAGATGTCTTGAAATTAAGCGTCTGCAATATCTGTGTCTCCGCTCTCGAGAAATGTGTGATACTGGATTTCGCACTTTCCGTCCAATCCCGATACATATTGTTTGCGGAATCCCCTTGAGATAGTTGCCTTTGCTGCGTTTAAACGACACTAGTGGATCTCTCGTAACAACTGGCTGTCGGGAGCATCTGTCCTAAGTAATTACCCAGTTTCTCCAGATATACACTATGTGATCAAAAGTATCCGGCACCTGGCTGAATATGACTGACATGTTCTTGGCACCTTCCATCGGTAATGCTGGAATTCAATATGGTGTTGACCCACCCTTAGACTTGATGACAGCTTCCACTCTGGCAGGCGTACGTTGAATCAGGTGGTGGAAGTTTTCTTGAGGAATGGCAGCGCATTCTTCACGGAGTGCTGCGCTGAGCAGAGCAGTGGTAGAGATGTCGGTCGGTGAGGCCTGGCACAAAGTTGGCGTTCCAAAACATCCCAAAGGTGATCTATAAGATGCAGGTCAAGACACTGTGCGGGCCAGTCCATTACAGGGATGTTGTTTACCTGTAACCGCTCCGTCACAAGCCGTGCATTATGAACAGGTGCTCGATCGCTTTGAAAGATGCAGTCGCCATACCCGTATTGCTCTTCAGCAATGGGAAGCGAGAAGTTGCTTAAAACATCAATATAGGCTTGTGCTGTGATAGTGCCACGCAAAACAACAAGGGGAGCAATCCCCTTCCATGAAAAACACGACCACCGAATTTTACTGTTTGCACTAGACACGCAGGCAGGTGACATTCACCGGGTATGCGCCATATCCTCACCCTGCCATCGGATCACCACATTGTGTACCTTGATTCGTCACTCCACACAACGTTTTTCCACTGTTCAATCGTCCAATGTTTACCCTCCTTACACCAAGTGAGACGTCGTTTGGCATTTACGGGCGTGATGTGTGGCTACTTAGCAGCCACTCGACAATGAAATCCTAGTTTTCTCACCCCCCGCCTATCTGTCATAGTACTTGCAGTGGATCTTCATGCAGTTTGGAATTTCTGTGTGATTGTCTGGATAGATGACTGCCTATTACACATTATGATCCTCTTCAACTATCGGCGGTCTATTGTCAGTCAACAGACGAGTTCGGCCAGTACGCTTTTGTGCTGTACGTTTCCCTTCGCGTTTCCACTTCACTATCACATCGGAAACAGTGGATCTAGGGATGTTTAGGAGTTCGGAAATCTCGCGTACAGACGTATGACACAAGTGACACCTACCCAATCATGTGACCACGTTCGAAGTCCACGAGTTCCGCGGAGCGCTCCATTCTGCTCTCTCACGATGCGTAATAACTACTGTGGTCGCTGATATGGAGTACCTGGCAGTAGGTGGCAGCACAATGCATCTAATATGAAAAACATGTGTTTCTGGGGGTGTGCGGATACTTTTGATCGCTTAGTGTATATTCCACTTCGCCTTTGGAGTTGAGAGTTATAAGGTTGTTACTAGTGGCAAACTGGTTCCGATGTAGATTAATATTGGGCAGTACTGGCCATGTGGAAAATCTGTCAGTACCAGTCTTGAAGAACTCAGTGGCAACTGATTCTCATCACTCTTCACGAAACTAATACATGTATCGTTTTGTTTTTGAAAGCTGCCGACCTACATGTTCCTCAGTTCTTGGAGTTAAATACTAAGAACAGGTTGTTATTGTCTACCCAATTAAGGTCCTCGCCGTTTTCCTCAACTGTTCTGTATTTCCAGTGAGTGTAGTCGCTATTAATATTACCCTCGTAGATAGCCGGATGTGACAAGTGGAGCAGGACTTCTTGGGGCTGGTAGTGGCTAGTGGCTTTCGCACGTTGCGCGCTATGAGTCGTCCTGTCTTGACAACAGCTTCTTGCATGTTGTCTTACACTGTTGCTGAGTATAAGTGGTCATATTTAGTTGCTGACTGAACATATGTGACCACTCCACAGAAACGATGATGTGTTGCACCAACTAGGTCGTTGGCATTTTACTCGTCTTATTCTTTTCATGTTGATGTAGCAAATCTTGGTAATACGTCCTAGAGATCTTGTCTGCTGGTTCTGAAAATAACCTGTTCTCTGGACAGGCGTGTTGAGAGTCAAGCCGTCGCAGTAACAGACGATGTACAACTAGCCAGAAGACCAACGACCAAAGATTGATGATTGTCTGACTGCCGGCCGGTGTGGCCGAGCGGTTCTAGGCGCTTCGGTCTGGAACCGCGCGACCACTACGGTCGCAGGTTCGAATCCTGCCTCGGTCATGGATGTGTGTGATGTCCTAAGGTTATAGGTTTAAGTAGTTCTAAGCTCTAGGGGACTGATGACCTCAGATGCTAAAAGTCCCATAGTGCTCAGAGCCATTTGAACCATTTTGTCTGACTGCCAAAATTTTCAGCTCCCTGTCGCTACCCTGGGTGCACCACGTGGGTGTGACCTAACTTTGCACCCTTCTGATTAAGAAGATTTTATTACCACCCCTTGGAGAACTGGTTATCTCTTCGCGAGCACATCGATTAAATCAAATATGTTGTTGCGTTGATTTTCAAAACCGTATCTCTTACTTCAGTTTAATTGCTTATGTGCAGTGCTGCCCCTTAATGCAGTTGTGAGATGAATGTCTAGGTACTGTGAGTGCTACGCTTATGAACACAGCGAATAGTAAATTGTAATGATCGGGTATGTGGGTTTCCTGTGTAGTGCGCGCAGCACGAACCGCTGGCAGTGAATGGTTTTGTAGTGGCGTCGGCGTCCACGCGCGGCTCCCGTCGCGATGAGTTGGCGCCACTGGGTCAATGTTAGTAAGTCAAGAATAGCGAAAGCGCGTTGCGAAACACCCGCCGTGGCGCGCCGCGCCCAGACACGCCGCGCCGCGCGCTGGACACGCGGCTCTCTGCCCGCCGCAGCAAACCGCTCACAACGGCAGCTAACTCAACAGGCTTGCTTCCTCTCACGTCACACGTCCCTTCAGTGGCACGTGTTGTTTTCAGTGAAGTCTTATTGTAAGGCGAATTGCTCTGTCCGTGACGTTGGACTACTTAATGCTTTTAATAAATGTTTTGTAGGAAGGAGTCGAACGTCTGTTAAGTTGTAGCATTTATCTTCTTACGCGGCTTCTCAGGCTTTCTAGCTTTCTGAGGGCGGGGTATACTTATTTTCTGTTCAGAAGTATTGTTCTTACCGGACCGAGAACCGTGTAGCGCTCGCAGTTTCGCCCAGTGTGATTTTATTAAAAACCCTACTGTTGGGATATAACTTCTGAAGTTGTTCGTGCCTTGTCATATGTTCGTAGAAAATACTCCTAGTAATGTGAAAAGTGCAAGTTTGTAATAATGGCGGACGAAGTAATATTCCTGGTTGGAACAACGAGGTTGTGTTAAGTCCTCGGAAACAGAAAGTAGTACATCAGTTTTGGAGAGTATGCGGCCGCATACTAATAATGCTCTCACACCTGAAAAACTTGAAGTAGCTCTAGTGACTCTAACTCGAAGTCTGAGTACATCAGCAGAAAGAGATGGAAATTCCATGTCCATCTCTTATTATGGTCATCAACGCTAAGTTTGGTTTGAAGCAGATCTTCATTATTGTCGCTTTCCTGCTACCTGTACATTTAGAGATCCCACATTGGCGACGATCTGTCTTAGAGTATATAGGGCCTATATACTCTATCTGGTCGTGTACCCACTATTATTTCCTTCCACCATCCTTTCAATGTCCAGTTTTCAATAACGAATGTACTTCCTCGACTCACTATGTTCCTTATTTTTTGTCGTTATGTATATTTTGCATCCGTTTAGGTTCGTCGTCGAAACACAGCTTTTCATTAATGCATGCCGATCTTTCCAACACATTCATTCATTCCTAATTTCAGTCCTTTATGTACAATGATATAGTAGCGCGTAAGACTGTGGCGACAGTTGAACAGTGGAGACTATAGTTTTAAAATTGGGCATTTCAAAAAAATTGCGTTACACAAAACACGCCTACTTTCATGACAGCTAAGAATTTCTGGGCGGAGCAATTTTCGCGAATAATCCACGCGAAATGGGCGTTTGGGAGATAACTGAGTCACGGAATTGGTAGTTCACTTTTTTTGGAATTCTGCGGAAGCAATGTTTACCCATATTCATGGCAATAAGTGTACCACAGCAGAGCCAGTGGAGTGTACAGTCTAGAGCTCATACACACGCTGCCAACGTTGTGCTTGATTCCATACGTGATAGACGTGACTTTCGTGCTATATCGAACAGGTTCACCGAGCGAGGTGGCGCTGTCGTAAAGGCACTGGACTGGTATTCGGGAGGACGGCGGTACACATACCTGTCCAGCTACCCACATTTGGGTGTCCTGTGGTTTCCGTAAATCGCTTATGGATAATGCCGGGATGGATTCTTTGAAACGGCATAGCTGTCTCCATCCATCGTCTATTCAGGCGTGTATTCATTTCCTACTGGCGTAGTCGTCTACGCGACAAGCCCCAATCTTCCTACTTTCTTTTTTGCACAGATTTGTAGTGTGTCGTGAAAGTGATTGAAAATGGCTGCCATAGGAAATATTGCTTTGGTTTTTATTGTTTCAAGGAAATCATGTACCACAGGAAATCTAAAAATGTAGCGCAAACCTAGATCACTATAGGCTATTGCACACAACTTCTGGCAGTTCTTTTCGTCGTCATCGTCGCCGCTATCTTCAGTGCAAATGTGAGGCAAAACGACGGATGCAATGAACATGTTGCGCACTGAGTGCATTTCCAGGCTTTAATAAATACTTTGATCTGAATACTGTACTGATGTTGTTCAAAATAAAGCTGTAATTCCTAGAAACGAAATGGAGCGACATTTTGTGTGCGGGCCTCTACGAGTGCAGCTATTGGGGAAGTGTCTACGGAGCCCGAAAGCCGCGGCACGGGGTGACTTGTCGCGACACGCCTTTGTGGCCGCTTGTTTGTTTGTTCGTCTGTCTGTCGGCTGGGCTTGCGGCTGCGCTGGCGGCTTCTGTCGAAACGCGAATCGTTTCGTCACCGTCAGTGTCAAAACGACTGGCCGCGCTGTTTCAAAACAGCAAGCCGCCGCCGCGACTACTGCGGCTGTTGACTGGACGTTTTCGCGCGCACGCGGAAACGTTGGCACCTGGTTTAGGCGCCGCGGCTCGCTTGTTTTGTGCAGATATGGTGACACGGTAGTGCGCAAGTGCTTCGGGCGCTGGCGGCCGCCAGGAAGCAGCTCCTGCCATCTGCTAGTGGCCGTGTGCATTAACGCTGGGCCTGTGCTGCCATCCTTACAGTAACGATCAGCTCACCGCCACGACTCTCTTTCTGTCGCCTCGTTTGCTCCACTTTCTTACGGTAGTACTTATCGTTTGGTAAAATATGTACCCTCCGGTTCGTAATGAAGTAAAAATGGAGAGAAAATTTCATAAAACAGATAGTGCACACGAAATAGTAAGATCTCCAGAAAATTGATGAGGCTAAGCACATGTGAAATAGTCTAGAAAAGTCGTCCATTCACTTGTTGATATCGTAAGGAGAAAAAGAAACAAAAATCAAGGCTTTATAAGTTTTGTATCATAGCTTTTCGTATTCGTAAAGCGTAGTGCTGACTTCTAAAATCACAGGGCAAGTATTTGTTTACTCCAGATGCCTATAAATTACTGTTGGAATTGTTATGAACCTCAAACAAATAACTGTCAAGAACTGTTTTCAAGTGAAGAGTGGACTACATTTTAATGTAAAAGTTGTCAGTCAACGTGAACAGGTGTACATTAGCTCGCGCCTTTAATAACACACCGAGGGAGGTGAAGTATCGGTAAACGCGCTAGGCTCGTATTCGGGACGACAGCTGCTCAAATTCCTCGTCCGGCCGTCTAGATTTACGTTTTCGTGGGTTTCCTAAATGTCTCAAGGCAGTTGCCGAATGATTCCTCCAAGAACGACACGGGCAGTTTCATTCCCCAGTCCGACAGTCCGAGCTTGTGCTCAGTCGCTGATGACCTCGTCGTCGACGGGATGCTAGACACTAATCTTCCTCTCTCTGTTTTTTAACAGCGCTACTCGCACATCAAATGGCTCTGGAAGTAAATGCCGGCTTGCTGTCTGGCAGATGCAAGGACACCAGAACGGCATGGATAGCGAACATTAGCAAAATCACATGTGAGCAGGATGCTTTTACCCTGTTACTGGCTAACTGGTTGTAAGTTTATGAAAGTAGAAAGTATAAATACAATGACATGCGAAGATGATGAAAATCCTGACTAAAGACGCTATTCAGGTACACTAGTTGACCATATCAGAAGTTTTAACCGATTTCACATAGAGAGAACTGTGATCTGATAGTGGTGCTGCCATTGTCCATAAACACAGTACACGTTTGACACTGTGGATAAAGACGACACAGATGTCGGAGGAATACTAATTGTTCTAGAACTGTGACACTGTTGATTCGTAATGGTTTCAGGATTATACAGAAGTATCATAGCGTGCGTGGCACCCGTAGGAGATGACGTGCTCCTCTAATGTCACGCACTCAGTAATGTAATCGGGCTGCCTAAGAGCGACATCTGTGACTAACATTTGGAAGTCAAATCATGCCGCGTTGATCTTACATCACTGGCAGGTCACGGTGGTAGTCTTTAGTCACAACGTGCTCGTTATCGGAGTAGACCCTACTCTTCAAAAGACGGCCGCGGCTAGAAAATTAAACGACGGACAGCCGGTGAATGTATTTCTTTTGAAAGAAACCAGAGCCTAGATGGCAATTTGCTGAGAGGCAGCTCTGACAAAACACTCAAATCGGTGTCAGGTCTTGCAAGTGCGAGATTGTTTAAATACAACTGCTGCTTTTATATGGCTCGTGAATGAACAGCCACGCATTATTACAGGCCTAAAATCAGAAAACATTAGAATGCTCGTTTATGTCACAGCAATTTCAGTTCTACATAAAAGATGCCGCACGCGGAGAATACTTAAGTATTCTGTTTAAGCGGGCCTAGAGCATTTACTTGGTGTACATCATAGAGAATTAAAAGAACGGAGCTACCATACGCATCTTGCTAGCGCGGCTCTGAAACTCTAAATACAGGCGATAACGATTTACTCGTTACATAGTTTTCTTGTGCCTTGAAAAAATATGTTATTGATTTTCTACTTGTATTCAGTGGTGTCACGTGTAGTCGTCGTTCATATATAGGCAATATGTTCGTTACGAATGAATGTCTTCACCAATATTGTAATATCCACTCATCCGTGAACAATTCACTGTTGCCATTACTGACCTCGATCTAGCTTTATTCTAGGAGGACAGTGGGTAATGTTGTCACGTGCCCGGGATTCTAAGTCGGCACAGAGAATCCATTCCGTATCCAAGCACACTGATGCATGAATTAAAGTTTTTACAGATTCTGCTACAAACGCCTTGTCTTAATGCAGTTAATGTTATTGTATGTATGCAGGGCTGTATGGGGTGACGGAACATCACCCTAGTGAAGCTTGCATTAAAGGCACACAGGAGCGTTGCCAGTTCAGTTTGCTAAAAGGCAGCACATGATGCAGCTTATGCTAAAAGGGGCGGATTTTAAACTAATTCGACGACCAACTAAAGGAGATACGTGGCGAGATAACTGTATTTGATTTGGATGGACACTTTATGTATGACTCGAGCACTGCAGACGGAGCAGGTAATTTTGGCGCTGTTGTCGATTGGGCGATAAAGATGGGTCGAATCATTTAGCATATTACAGTTGTTACTGGTAGGCTGCATGCGGAACTGCAGGCACGGTTGTCGTGCTGTGTACTCTGCACCTATACTCCACAAACCGTCTTTTTGTGTAAGGCGGAGAGTACTTCTGGTACCACTATCGTCCCCTCGCCTCCTCCTCGTTGCATTTACGAAATGACGCGTGGGAAAAATTAATGTTGATAAAGATCCGTATGAATCTTAATTTTTCTGATTTTTCTCGTCTGGCAATTTCACAAGACGTATGTGAGATGGAGTAATATGTTGACCAGCACTTCCTAGAATGTACGTTCCCGTATTTTCTACAGCAGACATCTCCGCAAAGCACAGCGCCTCTCTTGTAGCATGTGCCATTGGAGTTTGTTCAGCATATTCGTAACGCGTTCGCGCCGCGTGAGCTAACCCTTGACGAAACGCGCAGTGTTGGATCTTTTCCACCTCTTCGATTAAGTCAACGTGGTAAGGGCCCTACACTGATGAGCAATGCCGAAGAGCTGGTCGAGCAAGTTGTTTGTAAGCCTGTTCTTTCGTGGACGAATTGTGTTTCCCTAAGATTTTCCCTGTGCATCTCGGTCTGAGACGAGCTTTTCGTATTGTTAGTTTTATGTGCTCTTTCCACTTTACGGTAGTTACTGTTTACAAGGTTTTGTCGCCAATAGTGTAATCAAATATTGGAAGATCTCTTTGCCTGTTTATGCGCAATGTGTTAAGTTTCAACTGGACAGCCCCTGAACCAGTTGTCGATCTACTGCAGTCTTGTATTGCTGCCACCTTCTGTAGACAACAGCATCGTCCGCAAATTGCCTCCTGGAGCCACCAATGATAACCCCACAAGATTCGGTAGCGTTATTTATACAAATTGATTCATATTTGTTCCGTATGTAGATTATTTTACTATTCGTTAATGCGTGCAGAAGGAAGCTGAACTGAACCTCATACATGATTTCTAACGTGCGACTTGAATGTGGTGTGCAGAGAAGGTGATTGCCGCTGTACGGTTTATATTACGGCTGCTCCCAGATCGGGCGTTTTGAGAGTAGACGGGCCTCCACAAATAGCCTCGGCGTCATTACTGTGTCGAGGGGAAGACACGCTAAACAGTAGGAGCGCGCTGGTGATCGTGTGAGCGGGAGTGCGTAGAGGCGGCGGCACGTGCGGCGGCGGCGGCAGCAGCTGTGGACGAGAGTGTTGGGCAAGGTCACTGGCAGCGTGCCGCCGGCCGCCGGGAAAGCGGGGGCGGGGGCGGCGCGCGCCATATCGACCCGCGGCGGCGGCGGCAGCGTCGCCAGGGCGACCAGCGCGCGGCCACGGCGCGCGGCCTTGGGCCTGGCCCGCAGGAGGCGCCGCAAAGGTGGGCGGCGCGGCGCGGCGCGGCGGAGGCTCGCCGTATCGACCGGCACGCCGCCCGCCCGCCCTGCCGCTCGCCTTTAATCAGCGCCGCGCTTCACAGCTGTTCTCGCGCCGCGCCCCTCCGCAGCATGCCGCGTATTCCTGGCAGCAGGCTATCCACACTTCTGGTTGCGATTATTCGCCCCCCGCCTCATTTAGTCTGTTGGCGAAAGCTGCAGTATACACAAGAGTTTTCGAACTGGACCTCCAGTTTGCATTAAAATTGCAGCTGCAGCATGCCACAAACTTCAGATTGGCATGAACTGTACTACGTGATTTGATTTTAAAGTTGTTAAGCATTACAGCGCAACCGCACAAAGTGGGTAAGAGTATCGCACATGTACGTGTCGTGTATTAGGGAAGGTTACGCAGCACCTTCCTCATTCAGAAATCGTATTTTAACATTGTTTATTTGTGGGACGATCGTGCTGAATCTCTTCCCCCCTCGTGTCGGAATCGACAGCACTAGGATCGTGCCTTGTCGAAACTGGTTTAACTCTCCGCTATATTGCTACTCTAGTTGGTCAGATTCCTACGACTGCCACGTAAATGTGTAATGGGTCGGTCCAGAAGGGCACGGAGATTTCAACCGCCCCACGTTACTAGCGCCGCTAGGCCGTGCGAGATCTTACAACTTCTCCAGTACGTTGAGTCATAAAATGAGCTTGTTTTGCCACAGGACACCCATACACACGGATAGCGCTACGACGCCCGGAGCGATCATCGTTGTCGTGGTAGCATAGAGACACACCAGCAGCGGCTACGAGGAGAACGAACGTTGTCAAACTGTATACGTTGTCGTCATAAGGGTTCAACATCTGGAGTCGTGTATGGAGTGCCACTGTATACACAACACAATCATTTTCGGTTCCCTTCTAGACAGCAGACGTTGCATTTCTGACGTGTTTAGGGCAGTGACTGTGCCGTATCTTCGAGGTCTCCGTAACGTTATGTTTCAGTAAGACGAAACGGACCTCATGTTGCCTGTGCCGTCCGACCTACTCCGAGACGACGGTGTAGGACTGTTGCCCTGGATAGCACGTTCTTCAGTTCTTCTACCCATTGAGGACTTCGAGATATTGCCACGCCAACACTCACCAGCCGCCACGTTTGATCTGTTCTCCCTAAGAGCTGAGGCAGAATGGAATGACCTACCCGTACATGTCATCCAAGCTCAGTCGACTCGATGCCCACGTAATAAGAGACATTTTACCTGCCAGTTGTGGCAGTTCTGTGTACTAAATTTTGTACTTTGTATATTTCCAAATCGCCAACTAATTCCATAATGTACGGGAGGTGTCATTATCCCAGCGCCTTCGTCACTACCGTCAAATGTGAAACACCTTATTTTGCAATAAATTTATTTTTTCACAAGTACATCTGTTAATTCAAGAACCGTTCCCCAGCAACAGAGGGACAAGAGGAAAGTGATGGGACAGGTACTTCATATTACATAACAGTTCGACTTTAATTAGGCAAAATGTAGCAACTCAAGTGGTACTGACTCAACAAGTGGGCAAGAGCCGTTGCGAGATCCAAATCTCCAATTTCAATCAGTTCCCGCGTATGCCAGTTTTTGTTTAAATTGTCGATTGGATTCATATCGAGTGAACGTTGGCAATTATTATTTGAGTCTCCTAAATGCTACTGATTTGCGCATTGGCTGACATATGGACAGGTACTTTATCCTGCATGGATAGATCTTCGTTCGCCGCAAACATACTGCATTAATAGATCAACAAGGCCTATATGCAGCCTTTCACTGCAACTAATCAACCAATTTATGTGGGAAGGTAGAAGATCCAATTCCATGGTACAATAAAACACTTGTATACACAAATTCCCTCGGCGCCTCCTTGACTGTTATGTCCTTACCGTGGTCAGTCATAAACCCAAGTCCAGCTATCTGCACACAAAAACGGGCGTAGCCAGTTATCCGAAGAATCAAAAATTTTCAGCTACTTTATGACGCAGTCAACAACTTCAAAAGCCTAAAATGAATCACAGGGGAAGAGCGGCTTTCCTTCTGCTTTCACCGCCACCACTCATTCGATATAAGCTGCCCAGTCAATTTCATTATTTGCATACGACCAACTCAAAAACACTTTCGTATTCATAATGTAGTGCACAGTGTACAGTTTTGGTGACCCTTCTTTTACATCAGTATAGTTGTTTTCCACTTCTAAACTGAATAGAACACTGAGAAACTACAGCTACAATTGTGACCGGTAGCAGTCAACTTGTAAGATCCTAACAATATCACTTCCTGATGCCTCCCAACAGTGTCTCAACAGAAGAGACGGCATATTACCATCAACTGACACTTTCAAACATAGGAGGGTCTCCTGGGTCTCTTGAAATTCCTGGTAAATATTGAAACACAAAATAAGTCGACAGTACATAGCGCAGCACTCATCTCCTATGCCAAACATACCCTGGAGCTCAGTCTTTGGTGAAAGCGGCTTCCCATCAATTTCCCGACTATACACGGTAGCGTTCATTCCTCTTCCGAATTTCTCGCTTCCTTGTACAGTCATTGTAACATTTCTGAGCCAGATTTTCGGGTTACACGTCAGCTGCATCGGGAAAACTCCATTAAATATACATGCGATTGTACCCTGATTACATACTGACATAAAGTTAAGAGATTCCCCACTGGCTCACGTAAGTCTTCTTTAAGAAAATTACTATAAATTCCGAAAATAAAATATTACAAGTTGCTAACGGATTTTATAGATAAAACATTCATAAGACGACGCTCCTACGAACTGATTGCAATTGTAATGTTAAAGTAGACATACGACAGAAAATTGCATGACTTACTGTATGTACTTTTTTTCCCTACGGCAAGTACCCAATGTGGAATTCACATGACCGGCCCGAAGAACTAGCATGTTACTTATGAGGCATATACAGTACAGCAGAAGAATACATTATGAAATTAGTTGGCACTAACTTTCTGACTCATAGACTTGAACCTATATTAAAAGGTACCAAGGGCTCCAGGAGCAATTTCCTTGAAGACCGAATAGGCGCGTAAAGAAATGCGAACCGCAGGAAACACACGAATGATTACAATAAGATAATTTATCAGAAGCAGGTGCAAGAAAGAAATGAAAGATAAAATATTTTCGATCATCTTGCTTAAATGTTAAAAGACAAGTAGGGTGAGATTTTTTTTCATGGATTTCGGCGCAAGAAACTTCATTCCCAGAAAAAGCTACTTCACAACACGCATATACCACAACTGATAGTTTTGTCCGACGTCACTGCATATCGGATAAATTTAAGGATGTAATATTTCTTCCAAGCGTCAAGTGTCTGTCTTCATCATTTGGTTGTCTGCTTTACGGCAGATTTAGACCTCATAGATCTCCATGCTTCTCAGTCCTCTGCTTTCCTCTTCATTCTTTGGTACCCTCCTTGTGAT